>NC_135811.1:92869205-93169205 GCF_964213995.1 Mustelus asterias
TGCTCCGGTTTCCTCCCGCAGTCCAAAGATGTGCGAATTAGGAGGATTGGCCATGCTAAATTGCCTTCTGTGTCCCAAGATGTGTAGGTTTAGGGGGATTAACGAGGTAAATATGTGAGGTTATGGGGATAGGGACTGGGTGGGATTGTTGATGGTGTAGGCTCGATGGGCCGAATGGCCTCCTTCTGCACTGTAGGGATTCCATGATTCTATGAATATTAACACAAGAAAAAACAAAGACAAGAGAAGGATATTCAATCCAAAGAACACCCTTCTATGATCTTAATTTGCTGATGTGGCTGAATATCGAATGTGCCTAATAAAGTTGTTCGCATTACCCCATAAATTACACCTAACATTTATCACCCCTTCAGTACATTTGTTTTTAGATATTTGCCTCAAGTTTATTTTTCACTCATTTAGATATATATCAATTTTCTCAGTTTCCTGATTTGCTTTCATATCATCATCTTTGTCAACACCACATGTTTCAATGATCTAGTTATTCAGTAGAAGTTGTTTCTAAGCAACAGTTCACAAATATATATTCTGAAAAACAGAGCAGACTCTATCATCTATACTGTTATCTTACAGCTTCATGAACCAAAGAGCCTTTTCCCATTGGAATCTTAAAACAACTGCATCGATGGGCTCATTGGCCCCAATCTTACAGAAGCAAAACACTGCAGATGCTGGAAATTTGAAAGAGAAACAAAAAATGCTGGAAATGCTGAAATGATCAGGCAGAAATCACGAGAGGAAGAGTTAGTGGGCCTAATTCTTGAGGCAGCAATGGGGAACACAGCCACCAGCTAGAGAGCTAGCAAGAGCCCCCCGCATTGCCGCTTCTTGAAAAGACCCGCTGCATCTTCTGCCACCCAGGCACCTGTTAGCCCAACAGCGAGCCTCCACACCCACCCCACCCATCCAACAGCTCTCCCACCCTCCCCTCACCCGATCACTGGGATCAAGGATCCTGGAAGCTCTCCTGTGACCCATTAAAAAAAAGTAAAATTGAAAGATCAGAATACTGGACTCGTCTTGTATACTTTAAAATGGAACACAGGGGGAAAAGAACATTAGTCTGATTTGTCTTTTCCTTCTGTGGGGGGGGGGGGCAATGAGCAATAGGGGTTGCGGTGGGAGTGGGGGTGGTGGTGCGGGGGGGTGCAGTGGGTGTGGTGGCGATGGCTGCTATTATCCATGATAAGAAGTCTCACAACACCAGGTTAAAGTCCAACAGATTTATTTGGTAGCAAATACCATAAGCTTTCGGAGCACTGCTCCAGTGCTCCGAAAGCTTATGGTATTTGCTACCAAATAAACCTGTTGGACTTTAACCTGGTGTTGTGAGACTTCTTACTGTGTTTACCCCAGTCCAACGCCGGCATCTCCACATCATGATTATCCATGATGACAGACCATGGAGGGACCCGGGTGCAGGTGAGTGATGTCAGGAAGAGGCTCATTCATGAGAGGTAGGGCGGGGAAAGGGGTCAGCAACAAGGGCAAGGTGGTGGCTCATGACAATTTCTACTGCTGGGTCCCTCAATCAGACACTGAGGGCCCAATTTTGCCATTGCGCCCGTTTTCGGGTGTGAAAACGTGGTAAAGTCGGGCGTGAGGTGAGTAGCACAATCAGTGCCCGCCTCTGCATTTGCATGCATTTAAATTGACTTAATGGGCTGCACGCCCAACTTTACCAGCACTTCCCCCTTTACCACCGTGTTCGCCCATCCAGAATCGGCGTAAAATAAACATGCCCCATAAAAGTCCGATTCAGGCGCACCAGTTAGTGAGGAGGTAGGTGCTGAGCGTCCGATGGCTCTCTGCTTGAAATCGGTGCCCGGGAGGGGGAGTCCGCTGCCACTCTGCTTGAGATCAGTGGAGAGAAAGGGGGTCCGCTGCCACTCTGCCCGTGATCGGTGGGGGAGGGGGGGAATGTGGGTCCGACGGCTCTCCGCTCGAGATCAGTGGGGGAAAGGGTGGGGAGGGGCCTGTGATCAGTCTGGGTGGTGGGGGGTTGGGGGATAAGGGTGTCAGTAATGTTCTGGGGGTGGGGCAATGTCTGTGGGGGCCAGGGGGAGGCATTATCCGGCCCAGGAGGGATGTGGCAAGGGAGCAGCATTCTATCATTTTTTTACTGCGCATGCGCAGTTGGAGACTCCGATTGGAGCTGCAGGATTTCGGGTGTGTTAAGCCCCACCCACAGGCTTGTGCAGCGCAATTCAGACTCGCTGATATTTTTTCAGGCAGAGAATGGGTCTAAAAACCAGCTCTGAAACACTCCCAGTTTCAAGTCCCCCCAGCACTGAGAATCAAAATGGGAAAATAGGGCCCATAGAATCTAGAATCATAGCTCAGTGCAGAAGGATGCCATTTGGCCCATCGAGCCTGCACCGACAATAATTCCACCCAGGCCCCATCCCCGTAACCCCATGTATTTACCCTGCTAATCCCCCTGAAACTAAGGGGCAATTTAGCATGGCCAACCCACCTACCCTGCACATCTTTGGACTGTGGGAGGAAACCGGAGCATCCAGAGGAAACCCACACAGACACAGGGAGAACGTGCAAACTCCACACAGACAGTCACCCGAGGCCAGAATTGAACCCGGGTCCCTGGCACTGTGAGGCAACAGTGCTAACCACTGTGCCACCGTGCCACCCAGCTTTGAATGATACATTGTTTGCTTAAAGGTAATATGGCAGGCAGCGCACTCCCATTTGGAAATGTATTCACCTCCTGACTGCCAACTTGGAGACTTCAGAGAGGATACAGTACTGGAAAATTTGCCATTGCATGACCAATCTCTAAGCTACTGTGAGCAATGTGCGCAATGAATCAAACATATAAATCAGTCTATGAATTTGCAAAAAAAATACAATTTTTATAAAATGCCAGATCAAATAACCTGCCTTCAATGACCATCATTGAAAATAGTGTTTATTGATTGTAACATTGTGGTGTCACCTCCACAGCTGGACAGAAAGAAAACCATTACATAAATTATACTTTTTCGGTTATGAACATGAAAATTTCACCTCTAAAATCCGAAGAGATTTTCCTTGTGGCCTTACAAATCCTGTTGGTTTGTTGTCAATCATTTCTATTGCTGTAAGAATGAGGAATATAATCAGTCTAATCTTCAAATAGTTCACTCACAAAGCAGCACTGATACACGTTTGCACACGGTATATGGTCCTGACAAAGTGCTTCAGTAGTGCACTTAAATTTCTAGTTAAAATGTGTTGTCACATGCATTGATCAAAGTAGCCAATATTAATAAGCACATTGCCTCCTAATGGGTTCTTTCTGGAAATAGAAACATAGAAGATAGGAGCAGGAGGAGGCCATTTGGCCCTTCGAGCCTGCTCCTCCATTCATCACAATCATACCTCATCGTCCAACTCAATAGCCTAATCCTGCTTTCTCCCCATAACCTCTGATCCCATTCACTCCAAGTGCTATACCTAGCCCCCTCTTGAATACATTCAATGTTTTAGAATCAACCACTTCCCATGGGAATGAATTCCACAGGTTCACCACTCTTGGGGTGAAGAAATGTCTCCTCATCCCCGTCCTGAATGGTCTACCCCGAATCCTCAGACATATAATGAAATGTATTTGCACAGGAAAAGTCGTAGAAGTCGTATAGCATTTTTAAAAAGCGTTTGAAAGGATCCTGCATAGGAAGTTTCGATAGGGCCCAATTTTACCTTTGCATTGCACCCGTTTTCAGGCGCGAAAACTTAGTAAAGTCGGGCGTGAGGCCCAAACAGGCACGATGGCCATTTAAATGCATTTGCATACATTTAGATTGACTCAATGCACGCCCAACCTTACTGGCACTTCCCCCTTTACCACCGCGTTCGCCCATCCAGATTCAGCGCAAGATAGACATGCTCTACAAAAGTCCGATTCGGGTGCTCCAGTTCGTGAGGAGGTAAGTGCCAAGCGTCCGTCGGCTCTCTGCCTGAGGTCGGGAGGGTGGGTCGGGGGGGGGAAGGTGGGCCCGACAGCTCTCTGCCTGAGATCAGTAAGTGGAAAGGGGGGGGTCCGCTGCTACTCTGCCTGAGATTGGTGGGGGTCAGGGGGGGAGGGGCCCACGGTCGGTCTGGGTGGCAGAGGGGGTGGGGGAATAAGGGGGTGAGTAATGTTGGGGGGGTGGGGCAATGTCTGTGGGGGCCAGGAGGAGACATTATCCGGCCCCGGGAGTGATGTGGCGGAGGAGCCGCATTCTATCTTTTTTTTCTGTGCATGCGCAGTTGGAGGCGCCGATCGGAGCTGCAGGATTACGGGTGTGTTAAGCCCCACCCACAGGCTTGTGAAGCGCGATTCGGAATTGCTGATATTTTTGCAGGCAGGGTGTGGATGGGGGCGCCTGAGAATGGGTCTAAAAGTCGGATCTGAAACACTCCCAGTTTCAAGTCCGCCCAGCGCTTAGAATCAAAATGGTAAAATAATGCCCACTAAGTCACATCAAGTTTTTTTTAATTCATTCGCGGACATGGTATCACTGGCTGGCCAAGTTGCCCTTGAACTGAATGACTTGCTAGGTCCATTTTAGAGGGCAGTCGAGAGTCAACCACATTGCTGTGGCTCTGGACTCATATGTAGGCCAGACCAGGTAAAGATGACAGATTTCCTTCCTTAACGGATATCAGTTTCATGGTCATCAATAGACTTTTGATTCAAAATTTTTTTTTAATTGAATTCAAATTCCACCATCGACCATGGTGGGATTTGAAGCTGGTACCCCAGAGTTTTTGGATCAATAGTTTAGCGATAATACCACAAGGCCATCACCTTGCCCTATGAAAGGAATGCAGCAGCATACATATCAGATAAGATGATGGGCAGCGAACAATGGATGTCTTTCACAGGAAACAGTAGAAACATTGGTGTCCCCCAGAGTTAGAGCTGGGACCACATCTATACTCTATAATCTAGAACTCACCACAGAAGGTACAGTATTAAAGTTTGCAAGCTGCGCAAAAACGATTAACTATGTTAGAAATACCAGGAAGATGTAGAGAGTAACGTGGATTGACTAAATGGATGTTGGATGAAAATTATCACAGAATCCCTACAGTGCAGAAGGAGGCCATTCGGCCAATCGAGCCAACACCGGCAATGATCCCCCCAAGTCCTATTCCCGTAGCCCTACGTGTTTACCCTGCTAATTCTCCTGACACTAAGGGGCAATTTAGCATGGCCAAAGTATCTAACCCACACATCTTTGGACTGTGGGAGGAAACCGGAGCACCCGGAGGAAACCCACGCAGACATGAGGAGAACGTGCAAGCTCCACACGGGCAGTTACCCGAGACTAGAATCGAACCTGCGTCCCTGGCGCTGTGAGATAGCAGTGCTAACCACTGTGCCACCGTGCCACCCAAATGGTGAAATGAGACATTGGGAGGTAAAAGGTGAGGCACCAGGTCTGAAACAGTAAAACATTAACAGGTGGAGAGGAGCAGAAACACTATGGGTTTTTGATATACAAATCTTTATGAATGAGAGAACAATCTGATAAATTTGGCAAAAGACATTCAAAAATGGGTCACATAAAAGGTAAGGATTCATGGAATGGAAGTAATACATTCCAGTGGATTGATTAACAGTCTGGAAGCAGAGAGTAGGGATGAACAGAGCATTCTCAAGTTGGACTGTAACTAGTGGAATACTGCAAGGATCAACGCTGAGGCCTCAGCTATTTACAACCATTAGGGTTGCTGAACTTTACAAGACAATGATGGTTTAAAATGTCTCCTTTAATTTACAGTGAAGCAGAACATGCTGGAATGGAGGTGATGCGTCCACACTAAACTTCTTCCCAGAGACAAGCCTATGTGACCCAGCTGTCATGGGGAAAGAGAGCCCAAACCCAAAACCTATTCAAAAGCAAGTGAAAGTTTTCACACCTTGACACAGGAAAAAGGGGCAACTGTTTTTTGGACCAAGAGACACAGAGAAAGAGAAACAAAAGCAGCGACTGGTGTGAAGAGTTTGAAGGCTTTGTGTTGTTCTCTGTTAGAAGAGAAGAGGAGAGGAGAGGAGAAGGGAAGGGAAGGGAAGGGGAAGGGAAGAGAGAAATGGACACAGGACTTTTGGACATTTAAGAAACTTTAAAACTTTATGGAGAAGGTGAAATGAGGCTGGCACAATCTCTTACACAGAACCGATACAGTCATGATACGCTGAATGGCTGCATTCTAGCCAATTAAACTTTATATTGTTTCACATAATCACAACCTCCTGCGCACTTACAGGAAAGATGTGAACTCTTTGGAGAGAGTGCAGAAGAGGTTTACAAGAATGGTTCCAGGAGTGTGAAACTTCAGTTATGAGGATAGGTTGGAGAGGTTGGGACTGTTCTCCTTGGAAAGATTTGATAGAGATGTTCAAAATTATGAGGGGGCTGGACAGAGTACATAGGGAGAAACTGTCCCCGCTCGTAAAAAGATCGAGAATGAGAGGGTGCAGATTTAAGAAGAAAATGTGACATGAAAAAACAATGTGATGTCACACAACAAATGGTTTGGGTCCTGGAATGCACTGCCTGGGAGGCTGATGGAGGCAGGTTCAATTGAGGCATTTAAGAGAGCATTAGATGATTACTTGAATAGAAACAATGTGCAGGAGTACAGGGAAAAGGCAGGAGAATGGCACCAGGCCATAATGCTCATTTGGAGGGCCAATGCAGACATGATGGACTGAATGGCTTTCTTCTGCGTCATAACAATTCGGTGATTCTGAGTTAAGTGGTCATGACTCTAATTATGACGTCTGCAATGAGAAGCACCAACATTAATGCTTTCTTTCCCTGCAATGAAATCAAAGCGATGAGCAAACTAAATATATTCCTAGGGCCAGATTATGGCCAATCTAAATTTTATAACAAAACTCCCCTTTAAGCAAACGATTATCCAAATTCTAAAAATGTAGTCACCTGAGGATCTCCTCGCTTCTGCAACTGTACTATGGTCACCCTGATGTAAGATCCCTGTGGAGGGCTGCTGAGCAATTCTGTTAAGGACAACAAAAGGTATTTTAGGAAGTAACTCACTAAACTCAAAAATTGTTGAAACTGAATATGTAATTGCTTTGCACTTATTGTAACTACTGTGTCAGTAATAAAGTGGCCCTGTGTTTAGCAAGCATTCTCCATTCAGTCTTGTGGAGTCTGGGCAGTTAAAACGCAGATAATTAATCCACCTGTGCCTGAATCATCTTTTCCTTAAAGGCAGCTTATTAGATTGTTCTGCTCCCATTTGCCTGTTCACTCTCATCCCTTAGAATGCACTGCAGTTACTCAATGACATCCTGGACCTTGACATCAGAGGGGTAAACAGACCATCCTGGATTCACATCTGCAGCCATAGAAAGACCCAACAGTTCCCCGAACTATAGAATCCCTTATCACCATTAGTCTCCCAATCCCCCTCCTTCCATCACGTACAGCCACGCCAGCACACGGCTGTGGACCTGGCTCCAGCTGCAGGGCCCGTAAGGAACAATCACCCTCAGCAGTTTCCCAAACTAAATAGTGATTGCAGAATAGGATCACCCTGGGGGCTCTAACACTACCTGCTTGATTATCCTTGATTGTGTAGCTGTTTCCTCTCTGCCTGCGCACTGCACTCTTTAGTTGCTGGGTGACCACATCCAGAAACACGCTATCCACATAGTTCTCAGTCTCATGGATGCAGCACATCTGTGCCACACTTCGGTCAAATGCTACCTTGATGTCAAGAGTAATTGCTCTCAACTCACCTCTAGAGTTCAGTACTTTAGTCCATGTTAGACCCAAAGCCTTAATGAGGTCAACTGAGTGCTCCAGGCGGAACCCAAACTGAGCTTTAGTGAGCAGACTATTTGTGTACCAGTTGATAATGTTATCAGGACCCAAATCTTTTTATGCCCCCAGTGCTTTCAGCCATTTCTTGATATCAAATGGAGTGAAGTGAATTGACTAAAGACTGATATCTGTGATGTCGGGCATCTCAGGAAAAGATTGGGATTCATCACCCAGTCTGCACTTCTGGCTGAAGATGGTTGCAAACCCTTCAGCCTTGTCTTTGGCACTGACTTGTTGAACTCCATCCATCACTGGGGATGGAGATGATTGTGGTGTCACTTCCTCCTGTTAGCTGTTAATTGTCTAGTCCAATTCATGACTGGATGCAGTAGAATTACAGAATTTTGGTTTGATCTATAGCTTGTGGGTTCACTTACCTCTGCCTAGAGCAAGTGGTATCTGCTATTTAGCATGCATATTATTCTGGGTTGCATCTTCACCAGGTTGACCCATTTTGGCACAAACCTCCAGATCTGAATGAGGAGAACTTTGTACGGTTGACTGGACTGGGTATGCCTTTGTTAAATCCGGCGTCTCAGTCGATGGTGGATGGTCTATCCAGTTTTATTCTTATTCAATTATTTTTGCAGTGAAATCATATAAATCATAGAAACCCTACAGTACAGAAAGAGGCCATTTGGCCCATCAAGTCTGCACCGACCACAATCCCACCAAGGCCCTACCCTCATATCCCTACATATTTTACCCGCTAATCCCTCTAATCTACGCATCCCAGGACACAAAGGGGCAATTTTAGCATGGCCAATCAACCTAACCCGCACATCTTTGGACGGGCAAGGCAGTAGTGGCTTAATACAACTGAATGGCTGCCTCGGCTTTTTCAGAGGGCAAATAAGAGTCAGTCACATTGCTGTGGATCTGGAATCAAATGTAGGTCAGCCCAGGTAAGGGTGGCAGATTTCCTTCCTTAAGGGACACGAATGAACCTGATGGGTTTTTATGACAATCGAATAGCTTTGCGGTCACTATTACTGAGGCCAGCTTTTTATTCCAGATTCATTTCATTAATGGAATTTAAATTCCCCAGTTGGTGATGGGATTCAAAGTAAAGTCTCCTGAACATTGGTCCTGCACAAAACTGCTATGCTACTGTCTCTGTATCCTTTAACAGAGACAGAATAGTACTTTTTGTTTTGTTTTTGTTCAGACAATATGTCTTAACGCTTTTTTTAATACATGGAGACAGGGGTTAGAAATCTTCAATAATTAATATAACATAATCCACATATTTCTCTCCTGTTCAGCACCCTTGAGCAGACACAGCTTTGTTTGATGTACACATGCTTGGAGTTCCCCGTACCTGATTGATGATATCTGACAGATAAAGGGGTCCCCTATTGATTCTAGGGCTGGAATTTTACTGCCTTGCCCGTCCCAGAATTGGGGCAGGCGAGACTCGCAGAACGGAATTCTCTGTTGGCCTCGGGCAGGATTTTACGAGCCTCGCCTGAGCGAGGTGGTAAAATCTTGCCCCCCTGTGATCTGCCTCCGATTGATTTTTCTCATTTCAAGTCCTTAAAGCTGCACTCATCTTTGTGTCCGCCACAAACTTTCAACCAGTTCCCACACTGGCTTTGTCCAGATCGTTGATAAAGACGGTAAAGCAACTTATCTGATCTCTGCAGGATCCCAATTGTGATCTGATCCCATTGGCCATCTTGTCCCTCCTTAGCCCATTGGCACTGAAGCCAATTGTAGCACCCCATACTCTGAGGGGAATTGAATAGAATCACTGGGGTAATCGTAATGTGACGTTAGTGTACCTTTAAGAGATTTTTTAAAAATCATGATCTCTGCAGCTCTCACAGTCAGTGTTTCTCAGCTCACAGTCTTAGCTGATGTTATTATGTTGTCAGGCTGACTACGATGAGTCCTTTTATTGCTACTTAAGTGGTTTAAATAGGGTTGTTTGTGTTTTCTCTGGGGTTGGTTTTATGATCCTGCATTGTTAGGAGGATGGTCAAGTGTTTTTGGACAGTTTTTTCCCCCAGTGAGTTTAAGGTTTCATTTTCAGTTCTGAGCTGCAGTTGGGTTTTAACAGGGATAGCATGCTGAACAGAAGTCTCTCTCTCCCTGTTTTGTTTGGAAATTCTGCTGGTGATCTTAAACTAAGGTTTTGTCTTCCTGAAGGAAAGAATCTGCTGTTGTTGGTTAGCTGAAAACAAGATCTTGTTTTCCTGAAAGGTGAAAATCTACTGTTGTTGGGGGCCGGACCAGAGTCTCTCAGGTGTTTTAGGAATCTGTCTTGTCTTCAAACTGTTCGGAGTGAATCCAGAGAGCTGCAGACTTCAACCATAGGATTCAATTTCCATTATCACGTGAGCAGTGGTCTGTGCTGTATTGTACCTGTTTAAAGGATTTTGTCTATGGCAAGGGTTTTGGTTTAATTGGAATACATTAAATATCTTACTGGAGTGTTTGTTAAAATTCTGATCTGCTCTTTCATATTATATATAAGCTGCGATGTTGATTAGGACAGAAATCCAAATGTGGGGGTCTGTTTTTAGGTTGGGAGGGTGCAGTTGTTATAATCAGTTTTGCGGTTCACTCTGCCTTGGGGAGAACTGGAATGGATTCTGAAATGTTATACATTATAGTGGTTGTTTTATTTCTTGTTTGTAATTGATAAAAGTTCTTGCTAATTTTCTTACTATGCATGTTAACTTTATTCTTAAATAAACTTTGATAAAAACTCCCCAGTGGGTCTTTTGAATCACGCCTGAAGTGAAACATTTCATGCTTATCCTAGCCAAATTCAAGATGCAAAAGTTATGATCCAGGTGGGCTCCATAGAAAACATTGGAGTTTCTGATCTGAACCAAAACAATTGGGGGCTCTTGCGGAATTAAAATTTATATTTCTTCATTGATTTGGGATTATTGAACTCAAAGACAGTGAGTGGTGAGCATATTGGTGTTTGCTTTTCAGGTGTTGTATCCACATTTAAATAGGGAGTGTCTTGTGGAATAATGGCTCGTTCAGAGGGTTGATAGTCTTTGGGGTGGAGGAAGTCACGCAAGGTAGTTTACAAAAGGTGACCAAAACAAAGCTTTTGGAATTGGCAAAAACATTGCAGTTGACATTGCCCGACAGTGTACAGAAAGGGGAGATAATTGTGGTGATAGCTCAGTATTTAAAATAGCCAGAAACACAATCAGAATCATTGGAAATGGCTAGAATTCAATTACAAATGAAACAGCTTGAACATGAAAAAGAATTAAAGCAGCTTGAATTCAAAATAAAGGAAAGAGAGAGGGTAGCAAAAGAAAAAGAAAGGATAGCGCGGGCAGAACAAAAAGCCAAAGGGATGCAATTGCAGCAGAAAAGGCAAAAGAAAGGGAGGTTGTTGCAGCAGAGAAAGGGAGAAACAAAAAGCAAAAGAAATTAGACTCCGTGAATTGCAGGCAAGGGAAAAAGAAAGAGAGAGGGGATTTGAACTTCAGAAACTGGCAATAAAAAGTGAATGTCAGTTTAAATTGGCAGAGGTAAAGGGAAAAGTACACATGGAGTATAGTGATGAGGACAGTGAGAAGGAAAAAGATCTTCGTAGTCAAAGGCTAGGTGAGGATCTATTTAAATATGTTCAAGCATTGCCAGGGTTTGATGAGAAGGATGTAGAAGCTTTTTTCATTTCATTTCAGAAAGTGGCTAAACAAATGAAATGGCCACAGACCATGTGGGTATTACTGATTCAAACAAAATTGCTGGGTAGAGCTATGATATGCAGATGCCGGCGTTGGACTGGGGTAGGCACAGTAAGTAGTCTCACAACACCAGATTAAAGTCCAACAGGTTTATTTGGTAGCACGAGCTTTCGGAGCGCTGCTCCCTTATCAGTTGAGTCTATTTGGTAGCACGAGCTTTCGGAACGCTGCTCCTTCATCAGGAGAGTCACCTGATGAAGGAGCAGCGCTCAGAAAGCTCGTGCTACCAAATAAACCTGTTGGACTTTAACCTGGTGTTGTGAGACTACTTACTGTAGTTAGAGCTAGTGAGGTGTTTGCATCACTATCAGAGGAGATATCTGGGAAGTATGAGGAGGTGAAAAAATCCATCTTAGGTGTATATGAACTAGTGCCTGAAGCCTACAGACAAAGGTTAAGAAATCTAAGGAAAGAACCGGATCAAACGTACATAGAATTTGAAAGGATCAAACAGAGTAATTTTGATAGGTGGATAGGGCTTTGAAAATAGACCGGACGTATGAAGCTCTTAGAGAAATAATTATTTTGGAGGAGTTTAAAAATTCACTTCCTGATAAGAGCAGAGGGTTAAAACTGTGAGATTAGCAGCAGAAATGGCAGATGATTATGAATTAGTACATAAATCAAAGTTTGGTTTCTGATGTCAGTTTCAGCCTCAGAGGGACAGAAATTGGGGAAAAGAGAAATTTTCAGGTGGTAAAGGTAAAGGAGATCTTGTGGGAGATAATAAAGACATTGTACCTCAGGCTAAAAAGGAAATATAGGAGGGAGGAAGAGAAATGAAAAGCCTTAGATGTTTTCACTGTAATAAATTAGGCCATGTAAAGTCGCAGTGTTGGTGATTTAAGAAAAGCACTGGGAAGACTGATGTGGGAAAACAGAATATGCCAGTGGAGTTTGTTAAAGTGGTAAATGAAAGCCCAATTGAAATGAAGGAGATGCAAAAGAATGTACAGCCTGGTCAGGAGTTGATTGATAAGAAGGTACCAGATCTCTTTAAAGAATTTACTTGCAAGGGTAAAGTTTACTGATGTGTACCAGGAGGAGTAGGTAAAGAAGTTAAAATTTTAAGAAATATGGGAGCAAGCCAATCTTTGATGGTAAGAGATGAGGAGTTATGTAGTTTGGAAGGAGTATTGCCAGAAAAGGTGGTAATATGTGGAATTCAGGGTGAGAAGAGTAGTGTTCCATTATACAAGGTAAGGTTGGAGAGTCCAGTGAAGAGTGGTGAAGTGGCAGTCGGAGTAATAGAGAAATCGTCTCGTCCAGGAATACAGATTATCTTGGGTAACTGGATCACAGGGAGTGATGCTACTGTGGTTGAAAAGCTAGTGGAGAATTTAACAACTGAATTGTTGAAGGACGCATATCCTGGGATTTTTTCCTGATTGTGTAGTAACAAGGTCACAAAGTCACAGGTTAAGACAAGAGGAGAAATCAAAGAGTGAAGATAAGAAAGTTCAATGATCAGAAACAATTTTTGATTAGATGGTTAGAAAAGAACAAGAACGGGTGGAGGATGAGGCAGATATTTTTAGTTTGGGAAAGTTGGCAGAGTTATAACAGAAAAGTATAGAAATAAAACAGATGTATCAGAAAGCATACACGGAAGAGGAATCTGAATGTATACCAGAATACTCTAAGGCATCATTTTTAAGGTAATAACATATCAGAATGTTATTACCTTAAAAATGATGTCTTAATGAGGAAATGGTGACCTTTACATATTCAGATGGATGAAAAGTGGACAGAAGTTCATCCAGTGGTATTGCCGATAGGGTATAGAAAGGAGGTGTTGCAAATAGCACATGAGGTACCAGTAGGACGTCATTTGGGAGTAAGGAAAACTCAAGCTAAAATACAAAAACATTTTATTGGCCTGAACTGCATAAAGATGTAGTTAAATTTTGTCGATCATGTCACACATGTCAAGTGATAGGGAAACCTCAAGCAGTGATGAAACCAGCACCCTTAATACCCATCCCAGCATTTGAGGAACCTTTTACAAGGGTCTTGATTGAATGCGTGGGACCCCTCCCTAAAACAGAAAGGGGGAATCAGTATCTTTTGACTATAATGGATGTGTCTACTAGTTTCTAGAGGCCACTCCATAACATATTACAGCTAAAAGGAATGTAGAGGAGTTACTTCAATTTTTTACAAGATATGGACCACCCACAGAAATACAATCAGATCAAGGATCAAATTTTACCTCAAAGTTATTCAAGGAGGTTATGGATAGCTTAGGAACAAACCAATAGAGCACATTGGAGATCCTGACCTGAATCATACTAGTAACAATAGTAAAATCTATCCCGAGTTCCACAAAGTTCTGGAGGGATAAATCAGACAGGGTTCCTACCTTAGATTGCTAGTCAATGATTCTCATTGGAAATGTGTATGTGGACATGTTAGGTGAGAACATGGTCTGCTGCTGTGGAAATGATCAATCTTGTCTATCATGCCATTTGTTGTCAAATAGTTTTGCTCAACCGGACATGAAGATTGTCCACTTGGGATGAGGTACCGAAGGATGAGGATGATAGACATCTTCTTCATCAGGGAGTCAACACTTGAGACAGGAGGAGGATGAGAAAGAAAACTGACAGGAAAAGGGGAGCTGATCTGGAAATAGGCCAACGGAATGGCCAGTTAAGAGAGTCACTCCTTCAATACACCTCTGCTAAAGAACATTGAGTGCATCTGTAACTGATATGGCTTTATTGTGGCCTTATTAAAGGATCCACTCTGTACAAAACAAGAAATTTGTAACAAAGTAACTAGAGTTGGTTATTTCAAATGGAAAAATACTCACCCTCACTGCTTGCTGTCTAAAGTGCTCATGTAATTTATTCGTTAAGCTCGACATATATTTGTTATTGGCACAGCTTACTTGAATATGAAACAGCGGTGTCATAAATATATATTTGTGACACAGTTAAGACATATTTAGATAAACTGTTTACATTTCAGTGCCTAGCTGTATTGATAATGCACAGCATGCAAGCGTCATTGCCAGCTAGGTTTTAGTCAAATGAAATTCATTTAGATATCACAACAACACAATTATTTTTAACCTCGGGAATATTTCAATCACTCGCACTCGCACCTCTCAGACAGAATATTATGCATTAGGCTTCACTCCAGGATTTGAGTAGCCTAGGCTGATATAAGACAGGACAGGACTGGAGAAAGTGCTGCACTATTGGAGGTTATGCCCCTAGACTGTAATGCATGTAAACGTTCCTACTGGATATTCGCAGAGTGGATGGTTAGAGCTGATCTGTCCAACACAAACAGAACAACTTTACAAAACTTTTATGTTATTCACTTTTTGTGTGAAGCAAGAGTACAATTACGTTAGCTGCCAACGTTCACTTACCTGACAATGCCTTCAAAAATAATTACTTGCTTGTGAAGCGATTTGGAATCATGGAATCCCTACAGAATCCCTACATTTCGGCCCATCGAGTCTGCACCGATCACAATCCCACCCAGGCCCTAAACTCATAACCCCATGCATTTACCCTAGTTAGTTCCCCTGACACTAAGGGGCAATTTAGCATGACCAATCCACCTATCCCACACATCTTTCGGACTGCGGGAGGAAACCGGAGCAGCCGGAGGGATCCCACGCAGACACGGGGAGAACATGTAGACCCCACATAGACAGTGACCCAAACCAGGAATCGAACCTGGGTCCCTGGCGCTATGAGGCAGCAGTGCGAACCACTGTGCCACCGTGCCGCCCAGAGTACTCTGAAGATGCAATAAAACACAATAAAAATGCAACACTTCATGATGCATTGCGGGCTGGACATAAGTTTAAGTTTATTTATTAGTGTTACAAGTAGGCTTACCTTAACACTGCAATGAAGTTACTGTGAATCCCTTAGTCGCCACAATCCTGTACTTGTTTGGGTATACAGAGGGAGAATTTTGCATGGCCAATGCACCTAACCAGACTGTGGAAGGAAACCGGAGCATCTGGAGGAAACCCATGCAGACACGGGGAGAACATGCAGACTCTGCACAGTGACTCAAACCGTGAATTGAACCTCAATTCCTGGTGCTGTGAGGCAGCAGTACTAAGCATTGTGCCGTCCATCAATGTATACGTTCTTCCAATTTAAAGCATTTGAATTATCTCCATACTTGTATGTTAAAGTGGCTCAAAATGCTAGGTAAACTATCTGTATTGGATGGCAGCTCAGAAATGAGATGTTACACGTCTTCTAGAACTAGCACTCTCTCATATTTAGGCTGGCTTCCCAATCACTCCCATGCAGACATATTGCTAGCAGCAGCATGTGTCCTTGCAATAGATGGCAAAGATTGGTAAGTGACTCCTTCACATTGATTATCTCGGAAGTGTATTAGAGCTTGAATGATGTGATAGATGGTATCGTGATTAAAGTCCGACCCTGGTGCCTGCTGAACTCTCTAGCTAGCATACCTTCTTTCAAATAAATCTGAAGTACTGTGACTGGAGTGCAACTCCCAACACTAAATTACCAGTGACATTCCATGACTGCACTTATATTAAAATACTATGGCACAAAGTGAAATGCTATTACTAAAGGAGACACTTGACAGAAACGTTCTTCTTTAAGGATCCTCCTGCATTGCAGGGCTATTGGGAAGAGTTTTGTTAGAATTAGTATTTCTATGATATTTGAAATAACAATTTTGCTGCCTGGGTCAATTTTCATTGATGCAGTAAACATCTGGGTGGTTGGGGTGGCCACCAGCCAGAGGATTTGGCAAAGAGCAAAAGCAGAAAACGCTGGAAAGTCTCAGCAGGTCTGACAGCATCTGTGGAGAGGGAATAGAGCTAATGTTTCAAGTCTGGATGACCCTTTGTCAGGACCTTCATTCAAGGGAGGTGATGGCCCAGTGGTATTATCCCTAACTATTAATCCAGAAACTCAGCTGATGTTCTGGGGACCCAGGGTCGAATCCCACCACGGCAGAATTCAATAAAAAATATCTGGAATTAAGAATCTGCTGATGACTATGAAACCATTGCTGATTGTTGGAAAAACACATCTGATTCCTTTTAGGGAAGGAAATCTGCCATCCTTACCTGGTCTGGCCTACATGTGACACCAGAGCCATAGCAATGTGGTTGACTCTCAACTGCCCTCGGGCAACTAGAATGGCCAACAAAACCAAAAGAGAAAATGCTGGAAAGTCTCAGCAGGTCTGGCAGCATTTGTAAGGAGAGAAAAGAACTGACGTTTCGAGTCAAGATGACCCTTTATCAATAAATGCTGGCCAGTAAGCAACGCCCTTGTTCCACGAATGAATTTTTAAAATGCTCTGACGAAGGATCATCCAGACTCGAAACGTTGGCTCTATTCTCTCTCCACAGATGCTGCCAGACCTGCTGAGATTTTCCAGCGTTTTCTGTTTTTGTTTCAGATTCCAGCATCCGCAGCATTTTGCTTTTCTCTTAGAATTGGCAAGGGGAGTGTGAGATTTTCTGGGTCACCTCTTCATTATCATGAGATCGGAGAAATACCAGCCAAAGACATGCTCCCATTGGGCAGTTTAACGATTTACCGATGGTAGCTCAGAGATGAAGCCAAAAAGAGTGTTCCGCAGCAGGTTAACGGAAAGTTTTATTTTTTATGTAGCACAGAGAGAACCAGAAGTGTCAGGTAGTAGACGATGCAAGTGGAGAACGTATAGCAGGAACTCCGTGCTTTTAAATTCTTTGAAAATAAAAAAGCTCCGGAGGCAGCAAGAAAATTCCAAGCTGCATCCCCCGAAAGCATCTCAAGACCCTTTCAAATATCATCTCCTAACCTGACCCAAGGTGTCACGATTTAAATGTTGCCACTGACTCCAATTCGCACATGTTCAATGCCTGCACTATCAATTCCTGCATGATCCAGTGAGATCATCCCAGCAAAAATCCATATCATGTTTTAGAGTGGCACGGTGGCACAGTGGTTAGCACTGCTGCCTCACAGCGCCAGGGACCCAGGTTCAATTCCAGCCTCGGGTCACTGTTTGTGTGGACTTTGCACATTCTCCCCGTGTCTGCATGGGTTTCCTTCGGGTGCTCTGGTTTCCCCCCACACTCCAAAGATGTGTGGGTTAGGTTGATTGGCTAAGCTAAATTGATCCTAGTGTTAGGGGGATTAGCAAGGTAAATCTGTGGGGTTACGGGAATATGGCCTGGGTGGGATTGTGGTCAGTGCAGACTCGATGGGCTGAATGGCCTCCTTCTGCACCATAGAGATTTTATATTTAAAAAAAATAACAGGATGGTGAGTACTGCAACTGGGAAAAAAAACTTTTCGCTTTCATTTTGAATTACCTGAGCAAACTATCTTTAATATTTGATCTGAATGGTGGAAGAAACTGAAATACTGCGAGCCTTGGCAAGAACATGAGATAAGTAGAGGAACAGTAGTGTGCATTTATATCGGAACTTTAAACACAGAACAAGTCCCAAAATAACACTGTCAAAAAATAGATACTGAAGTGGAGATTGTAGCGGGTGGGGGTGTCCAAATGTTTGGTCAAAGATGAGAATTTTAAGGAGCATCTAAAAGGTGAGGAATTAAATGGGCAGAATTTAGGAAAGGAATTCCAGATTGGGGGCTCATTGTGACTGATGTCCCCACATTCCGCCATCCCAACATATCCACAATGCTGCAGCAAAAACAGAATACACACGAGACTGGAGTCAGAGGGACTGAGTGTACAGGAGATTAGCAAGGTTGGAAAAAAATTACAACATTCAGTAAGAATGGTGGCACGGTGGCTAGCGCCAATGCTTCTCAGCACCAGAGACCTGTCAATTCCAGTCTTGGGTGACTGTCTGTGTGGAGTTTGCATGTTCTCCCCGTGTCTGCGTGGGTTTCCTCCAGGTGCTCCAGTTTCCTCCCACAGTCCAAAGATGTGTGGGTTACATGGATTGGCTGTGCTAAATATCCCCTTAGTGTCCCAAGATGTGTAGGTTAGGTGGATTAGCTATGATAAATGCGCAGGGTTACTGGGATAGAGTGGAAGGTGGGCTCGTGTAAGATGCTTGTTTGAAGAGTTGGTGCAGACCCGATGGGCCAATTGGCCTCTTTCTGCATTTCAGGGATTCTGTGGTTCTATGATTCTAAGAGGGAAGTTTTGAAGGAATTATAGGATGAATGACAATTGTAATTTGGGGACCAGGAGCTGATGTAGGTCAGTGAGGAAAGGGCTGGTGAGTGAGAGAGACTTGGGGCAAGATGGAATACAGTTACCGGAGTTTGGGATAATTTGAGATTTGTGGGAGGCTTGAAGATCAGCAAGAGAAGCAATGGAATAGTCAAGTCTAGAGATGACAAAAGGTGAGTGCTTCAGTGGCTGAGCTGGGAGAGGATAGATGATATTATGTGGATGGCCTTTATGATGAGGAGGATCATTAGCTCAGTTTGATTGGGATGCAGAGGTTGCTAATACAGAAATTTTATCCAGACCTGTTAATCAATGTTCAAAATAAAGCGCAATTTCTACACTTAAATCATCAATTTAAATATTTCCTGAATGTTAGCTGGTCAGTTTACATTTTTTGATACTGATATTTGCATAATATTCAGCCAGATGGGTGGAGGCCAAGATGGATCATGGCACAAGTTCCCCATCATCACAAAGACTAGTCTTCAGTTAATGTGATTCACTCCACGTGATAAAGAAATGGCTGAGGGCACTGGGTACAGCAAGGGTTATGGGTCCTGGCAACATTCTGACAATAGGGCTGAACAGTTGCACTCCAGAACTAGCTGCACTGCTCGCCAAGTTGCTTTGTACAACTACAATACCGGCATGTATCTGGCAGTATAGAAAATTGCGCAGGCATGTCCTGTCCACAAAAAGCACGACAAATCCAACCCTGTTAAATACAACGCCTTCAGTCTGCTCTCAATCATCAACAAAATTATGGAAAGGCATTTACTCAGGAATAACCTGCTCACTGACGCTCAGTTTGGGTTCTGCCAGGGCCACTCAGCTCCTAACCTCGTTGCAGCCTTGGTCCAAACATAAATGAAAGAGTTTAACTCCAGAGGTGAGGGTGACAGCCTTTGACACCAAGGCAGCATTTGACCGGGTATGGCATCAAGGAGCAGGCAATGGGAATTGGGGGAAATTCTCTACTGGTTGGAGTCATAACTAGAACAAAGGAAGACGGTTGTGGTGGTTGAAGGTCAATCATTCCAGTCCCAGGATATCACTGCAAGAGTTCTTCAGGGTAGTGTCCTAGGCTCAACCATCTTCAACTGCTTCACCAATGACCTTCCCTCCATCATAAGGTCAGAAGTGGGAATGTTTGCTGATCGTTGCACACATTTTAGCACAATTCACAACTCCTCAGTTACCGTAAGAAAACATGTCCAAATGCAGCAAGACCTGGACTATATTCTGGCTTGGGCTCTTGCTATGTGGCAAATGACATTTGCGCCTCACAAATGCCAGGCAATAATCATCGGCAACAGGAGAAAATCTAACCATTTTCCCTTGACGCTCATTGGCATTACCATTGCTAAATACACCACTATCAATATCCCGGGGTTACCACTAACCAGAAACTGACCTCAGCCAGTCACATGAACAGCTACAAGAGCAGGCTGGGAATTCTGCAACTATAACTGATCTCCTGATTCCCAAAAGTCTGTCAACCATCTACAAAACACAAGTCAGGAGTATGATGGAATATTCTCCACTTGCCTGGATGAGTGTAGCTCCAATATTCAAGAAGTTCAACACCAGGACAAAGCAGCCTACTCGAATGAATTAAAAAAATGTCACTTGTACTAATAGCTCCTTCTTTGGCCTGGTGTCATATTATACCGTGAAGTGCCTTGGAATGCTTCCCAACATTAAAGATGCGATATAAATACAGCTTGTTGTTGAGCCCTTTTGACACATTATCCAAATAACCTGAAGACTGTTTTATGGAACACGTCCCTTCAGTCTGCACGCATAACAACGGGTCTCCATTCGCTTGTCATTTTAATAGTCCACCTTGCTCTCATGCTGACCACTCAGCTTCCAGCAGTGTTCCAATTAAGCTCAACACAAGCTCGAGAAACAGCATCTCATCTTCGATTAGGCACTCCACAACCTTCCAAACTCAACATTGAATTCAACAATATCAGACCATAATCTTTGATTACATTTCTGGCTTCCCTCTCTTTGCTGGTTTCGGTTGTAGTCTTGTTTTTCCCCTTGTTTCGGCTTTGAGATGGGTGTTGTTCATCATCCTGCCACTCATATCCCCTCTGGGATCTAGGCACATCGATTGTTTCTTTACCTGTCCCATTAGCACTCCCTTTGTTTCTCCACCATCAACTCTTTTGTCATTTAATCTCTCTTAAGTTCCACTCGATCACAGACCTTCCCTTTCATTCTTTTTCATCCATCTCCCGCTCCCATTCCAGTTACATAAAATTGTTGACATCCTAACTTTACTCTTTCTGTTTCCATATATGTTTCCTGGCCTGTTGAATGTTTCTATCATTTTCTGATTCTGTTTCGATTTCCAGCATCTGCAGTACTTTGTTCTTGTATAACTGTTGCCCAAATTGGTCCCTTCCCAATTTAAAAGTGGAAAAGAAAAATATGTTTGATTGATTCTATAAATGGCACTGCACACAAAGACAACTTAATCACAATAGTGAACAGTTTTATTAACTGCAGTTTATTTACCCCACAGAGAAACAGAGCACAATGATCATCACAGTATGTAAACAGTGCACTTCCAATAGCAGCAGATGCTTGTCACTGTACTATCACTCCAGCTTATCAAATTCTTAATGTTGACCTTTCAGTTTTCATTTTTCTTATGGTTTGAGGAGACAGGAGGGAGCTTTTGGTTGATGTCCTGGAAAAGAATATTCAACTTGATTAATAAAAAAAAAATTATATCTGAGAGTAGCAAGTTCACTTTGCTGATGGCATCAGAGAGGATTTATGCTTCAAAATAATGTTTAATTGATTACTTAGTTCCTCACCAACTAATAAAACTCACAAAGTTCACTTTCAAACCTAATTGTTGTTCAGTGGTCGCTGTTAGATTGTACATTTGGACACTTAGTAAAGACAGGATATGGCTTAGCAGCATGGTGACACAGTGGTTAGCACTGCTGCCTCACAGCGCCTGGGACCCGGGTTTGATTCCTGGCTTGGGTCACTGTCTGTGTGGAATCTGCACGTTCTCCCCGTGTCTGCGTGGGTTTCCTCTGGTGCTCCGATTTCCTCCCACAGTCCAAAGATGTGCGGGTTAGGTTGATCGGCCATGCTAAATTCTCCCTCAGTGTACCTGAACAGGCGCCGGAAGTTGGGACTAGAGGATTTTCACAGTACCTTCATCACAGTGCGAATGTAAGCCTATTTGTGACTAATAAATGAACTTTATTTAAAGCTGTGATACAGCCATGTTTTAATAGACCATGACACACAACCCTTAGACTCACAAACAAGAAACGAGACACCAAAGGACTTCAGGTTCCTAAGGAATTACACCCAGTCACGAGCTTCAGTGAAGGAGAGAGGTCAAAATTGAAGAACTACATGCAAAAAAATACGGAGGTGGATCCTACCTTCCAGTTTTCATTCTGGTCACTTGTGCTATATTTTTGTTTCTTCTGTTTCATTCCAGCCCTGTCCTTGGGAATGCTAGGAAACTCCGTCGATCGTTGACTCATTCCATAACTAAAGGAAATGAGTTACGTGGTTAAATAACACAGTTCAGTGACGTCATGGAAGTATAGCCCTGTCGTCTTCACAATCCTGATCAACATGCAGCTTTTATAAACAAAGATGTGATACACAAAAGTTTATGAAGAATGCACCATTGTCGGGCGTATAATAAAGGGAAGCTTTGGTATTTGAAATAGCTTATTTGTGATTGTTTTAATGTAATAAATTACAACAAATCATTTTCAGTTATCTTCATACAATTCAAGTCATGATGATTTATTAAAATAACCACTTTTCAACTTACAAAGCAATATGTAGAGCTCCTAAAATCCGAACTGAACATCTAACATTGATATAAGACAATCGCCCAGAATCACAGTCAAAGTAACCTCTTGAGTTGGTCTTTGCTGTTTGTGTTCAGCAAACTAGTTAATACCCCGGACAAAGTGAGTCTGATACATGTATTATTGCACATTAATGTTTCAGCCCATTGCCAATACCTGATAACATACCACTGTGCAAAGTGCAATGATTTTTGATCAGGGGAACATAGGGGAAGAAGTAGGCCATTTGGCTCTTCAAGCCTGCTCCACCATTCAATAAGATCAAGGTTGATCTGGCTGTGGTTTCACTTTCCTGTCCGCACCCTTAATTCCTTTGTATAACAAGGATTTATCTAACTCTGCCCTGATTAAATGCATCCTCCACCACATTCTGGGGAAGAAAATTCCACAACTAACGACGCTTTGCGAGAAAAGGCTTTTTTTTGGGCTCGTCTCCATCTCAAAAGACAGATCTCTTATTTTTAAACTGTACTTCCTAGTTTTAGTTGCCCTCCACACAAGAGGAAACATTCTCCCTGTATCCGCCCTATCGGATATTGTGGCTGGGATTCTTTGATCTCCCCCCACCAACGTTGCCAGCGAGAATGGATAATTTGGTGTTCAGCCAAAACTCCATTCACTGCAGCGGGATCGGAGAATTCCAGCCGCGGGTGAGGTCAGAGAATTCCAGCCTACATGTTTCAGCAAGATTACCTCTCATGCTTCTAAACTCCAATGGGTAAGGCCTAACCTGTTCAACCTTTCTTCATAAGACAGCCTTTTGTCCCAGGAATGAGTCCAGTGAATCTTCTCTGAACTGCTTCTAAAGCAATCATATATTTTTCTTTAAATAAGGAGACCAGAACTGCATGCATTACTCCAGATACGGTCTCATCAAGGCCCTGCACAGCTGTAATAAAACTTCCCTACTTTTATATTCCATTCCTCTTGCAATAAATATCAATATTACATTTGCCTTCCTAATCAGTTGCTGCCTTTTGTCAGATTCTTTGGCATACTATAACACTTAATAAATATTCAGGTTTTCTCTCAACACTTTACACAAATATAAAATAAAAAACAGAAAACACTAGGACCACTCAACAGGTCTGGCAGCATCTGTGGAAAGAGAAACAGAGTTTTATATGTTAATGCCACTACGTCTGAACTCAGGTAGTTTCCATGTATCCTAAATGGAAGATTACACTCTAATGTGTGACATGAATAGGAATAACATACGACAAGGCTAACAATTACCCATTTACATGTTATTCTACACCAGAGATTTGGGCACTTCAATCAACCTATATCGACAGTCCCAAATATTTAACTGGGGAATATGAACATTTGCAGTGGCAACAATTCCTGAAATAATTATGGCCAACAGTTTGGCTTCAATGGGTGGCTTTAATTTCCACCAGAGTGGTTGCATGTGCTTACATGGTCTCATTAACAGAGCCATTAACCCATTACTCTACACATTACATTGTAAGAAAGCTCAGATAGTAACTAAATAAAAATTACACAAAAGACTTATTTGCATGCTAACATCCAAATTCTGAAACACAGACCTTTCTCTTCAGAACCAGCCCCGAATATTTTTCAGTTCACAAAACAGTTCAGTTTCACATTAGCCAAGTTACGCTGTGATCGAGGGCTCGGAAAAGGAGGGATGGAGTGGGTAGGTCGGTGAATTGTCGTGGGGAGGGTCGAGGAAGGGGGCAATGAGGAGGGTCAGGGAAATGACAAGTGAGAGGGTTGGGGAAGGAGAGGAAGCAACAAGCTGTTGGGTCATAGAAGCAGTAGGTGGGAGAGATGGCGAGAAGGACCCCGAGCGGCAGTGCTGGGAAATGAACTGGTGGAGCAAAATAAAAGCAAATTCATCCATTTTCTCCAATAAACAACTGGGGGCATTGGGTGTAATATATTGGAATCCAGTGCGAATGATGGGCAATGGTTGTATGACATCTGCCAAATGTAGCCCAGTCATTGGAGAATGCGTCAAGGGACAGGGGTACAAAGAAAAGTCAATAAGCAAGTGACTAAGATGGCCCAATCGATGCTCTTCTCATGAGAGGTTACAAATCAATATAATGACCAGGAAGTCAAATGTTTAGTCTTTCTGACGGACAATGATAGCATGCTACAAAAGGGCTGAAGGAAGGAGTTGAATATATCTAAAGTCAGAAGAAGTCTTATAGATTAATACAGTTCAAGAGGCCATTTGGACCGTTAAATCTGTTCTATCCCAATGAAAGAGCTATCTAATTACTCTTCCATGCTTACTCTTTCCCTATAGCCCTGCATTTTGTTCCTTTTCAAATATTGGTCAAATATAGTTTTGGAAGTAATTGTTCTGCTTCCACCATCCTTCTAAATCGTAATTTGTATCAAATATTTTCCTCATCTTTCATTGTTTTTAGAATTATCTTAAATCTGTACCTTCTTGGGAATGACCCTTCTTCTCATATACTCTATCAAGACCCTTTATGTTTGTAAACACCTCCAGGAACCTGATACTGCAAATATTACAACAGGGGGAGACAGTGGTGTAGTGGTATTGTCACTGAACTAGTAATCCAGAGGTCCAGACAATGCTCTGGAGACAAGAGTTCAATCCCACGGCAGCTGATGGAATTTAAGTTTAATTAATAAATCAGGAATATAAAGCGAGTAATCATAAAAATACCATCAATTGTTGAAAAAAAACATTTGGTTTACTCATGTCCTTTAGGGAAGGGAATCTGTCATCCTTAACACTACATGTGACTCCAGATCCTGTAGTGAACCACACATTTCAAGGAAAATTAGGGATGGGCAACAAAGAATAAAAATAATAAATGTATACTACAATCAGGGTGAAGAAACTCAAACATGGAACCAGATCTTCCCGGGAGAACTGCTTATGTTGCGAAGATTGCACAATCACTGGGATAGTTACTGGATTTATCCTGGTTGTGACTGACTTCACTTGTACTAGCTGTGTCTATTTTTGATTGCATATTTCATTTCCCCAATTCCACATTCTGCAGCATCTCATTGAATGCCTTTGCTTGATTCAATCACTCACAAGTGATATAAAGCTTGAAGGGTTTTATTACAGCTCCTATTTCTTCGGAGGTCAGAAGTGGGGATGTTGATGACAGTATTCAACTTCATTCAAAATTTGTCAGTTTGTGTCCACATGTAGCAAGATTTTGTCAATATTCAGGTCTGGGTTGAAATGTGACACAAGTTCCAGACAGTAACCAATTCCAACAAGAAAGAGTCTAGTTATTTCCCCATTACAGTTAATGGCATTACCATTGCCTAGTACCCCATCATCAACATCCTGGGGGCCATCATTGACCAGAACCTTAACTAGATCAGCCTCATAAGTAGTGCAGTGACTCACCCTCTGACTCCCCAGATCCTTTTCACCACTTATGAGACACAAGTCAGGAGAGTGATGAATTGCTCAACATTTGCCTGGATGAGTGCAAGTCCAACAACAGTCAAGAAGCACAACATCTCCCAGGACAAAGCAGTCTGCTTGGTTGCCACTATATCCATCTTCACAATTCTACACATTCCCTGTCTCCACCTCTGGTCCACTGGAGTTGCATGTTGTGCCATCTACAATATGCACTGTAGCAACTCACCAAGGTTTCTTCAATAGCACCTTTCAAACTTGTGACTTCGACCACCTGGAGGGACAAAGGCAGTGGACGCAAGGAAACACCACTACCTCTCAGTTTCCCTGCAAGTCACCACACCATCCTGGCCTGGAAACAGGTCTCATTGCTGGGTCAATATCCCAGAACTCCCCCACAGTATTTTGGGTGTACCTCCACCACATTAATTGCAGTGGTTTAATAAAGTGGCTCATCACCATCTTCTTAAGGGCACTTAGGGATGGACAATAAATACCGGCTTTGCCAGTGATGCCTACATTACATGAATGAATAAATTGGGAAAATAAATTCTATTATTTTGAATTTTATTACTGCCAGCAGCCGATTGGCAATGAATCATGTTTAAAAAGAACATCAGCAAGTATACTCAAAAAATGTAAATATCAAAGAATGAACACAATAGTAATTTTCTGCTAATTTAATGCATATTGAGAGAAGCAATGTAAAACAATGTCCTACGTTTTTGATTCATAGTCCTTCCAACTTGGTCCACCTGGAGTAGGAGCCATTACCTTAGCTAGTCTTTCTAGCATGAGAAGATTGGCTATTTCAATATTGTCCTTTTTCATGGGGACTTCCTATCAAAATAAGCAGAGTTAATTCAGCAAATGAATACTTGGTAAATGGATGTTTCTGTGAAAGAAGACAAGGGAGTGAAAATCCTTATGCTGTCAGTTACAGATTTTGTGCTCACGGATAACTTTTATATTTAACCTAGTGCAGCCTTTATGCACTTATGGTATTATCAACTATGTTCTGGGGTGGGGGGGGTCACCATTGGCCAGACGCATAACTGGGCCCACCACATAAATATTACCACCACAATGGCTCAGTGTTCAGGTGTGTGAGATTCATCACTTAAACCCCAAAATCTTTCCACCATCAACCAAGTGCATGTCCGGAGTATAATAGAATACTCTCCACTTGCCAGGATGAGTGCAATTTCAACAACACTCAAGAAGTTCAATTCCAACCTGGACAAAGCAACCCACTACACTGGCGTCCCATCCACCAGAGCTGCATCATGTGCCATCCACAAGACCAGCTGCAGCAACTTGCCAAAGTTTTATTGGCAGTTCCGCCCAAACCTGACGATAAACTCTGCCATTCTTTCACAAGATTGCTGTCAATCTCCAAACTTCATGACATGCACCTGGCAGACAGATCTCAAAGTGGCTACCAAGTACAGAACTCAAAGAAGTGAACTGAATTGAGATGTAGAATAGCAAGGTTTAAGAAAGATCCAATGTTGTATGTCATCCATACAATGAATAAGCTCTAATGATTGTTAAACTTTGAACCCTGATAACATAAAGACCCAAATCAAATGATCAACATGTTACTTTGCTCTGCTCTAATCATTTTTTAAATATATTGAAACATTTTACTGGGATAAGTGATTGACTGCAAACACTTACCTCAAATTGGTCCTTGACTGTGTTAGAAGTTGATTTTAAGTTAACCTTTGATGAAATTAAACTTAATGTTTCTACAATCACAAAGAAGGCTAAGGGCAGCAGATCTACAGGAACAGCACCACCTCCAAGTCACACACCATTCTTCCTTGGAAATATATCATTGTTACTTTGTCGTCGCTGGTTTAAAATTCAGGAACATTCTCCCTAACAACATTGTGGGAGTCAAATGAACTGCAGTGGTTTAAGAAGGGAGTTCACCACCACCTTTTCCAGGGGAATTAGGGATGGACAATAAATGCTTGCTTTGCCAGCGAAACCCAGATTCCATGAAGGAATTACCTCTCATCACAGGTTTCCTGATTCTAATAAGTTAATTAAAATATTATGATTTTTTAAACTGATCCGATAATTAATCAGATGTAGCTTGTTAAATCCTTGTCCCAAGGCATTTAAAAACAAATTGCATGCCCTTTGTCTTCCCCCAAATTCATTATTAGAATCAGAGAGCAATATGCAGAAAAGCAACTGAAAATTTAATCCAGAGGCCTTTGAAACTCACGTTGACATGTACAAAAGTGTGAGTGAATGGCTAAGTGAACAAAAGAGAGGAAAGGACAGCCAGGAAAATAGTCAGCCAAAAATGGAGGACCACCAGACCTCTGACAAGGCAGCATCTACTTAACAAAGATGCAGAACTTGTGTGTGTCTCACCCAATTTCCCCTTTTACATGGAGTCATACAAACACAATAAGTTGACCTCATCTGCCATTACCTTAAGATGTCTGCTTCTTGGGTCTTTCAAAAACCGATTGTGATTTTTAATATTCTTCTCAACGCAACAGTGCTCAAGTTGCAGCACTTTAAGTACTAGAGTCCATGTTATCAAGTGTGGAAGACTCACTCTGCATCCCTTCTTCAATGTACATTGACAACATAGGTCAATGCTTTGCAGGCAGACTGCGTACAGACTTTGCACAAGGCTCATAGAGCCTTGTGTATCTTATGTTATAAATAATAATTCCACAGAGCAACTGAAGTGTGCTCTGAATATTCAATGTCTGTTTGAGGCCTGATGAGAAATTGCTGGCTGGCATCTACAACATAGGACCACCCTTCATCGAAAGATCAGGATAGTCAGAACGGATTCGTGAAGGGCAAGTCGTGCCTCACAAATTTGATTGAATTTTTTGAGGAGGTAACGAAGTGTGTTGATGAAGGTAGGGCAGTTGATGTCATATACATGGATTTTAGTAAGGCGTTTGATAAGGTCCCCCATGGTCGGCTTATGATGAAAGTGAGGAGGTGTGGGATAGAGGGAAAGTTGGCCGATTGGATAGGTAACTGGCTGTCTGATCGAAGACAGAGGGTGGTGGTCAATGGAAAATTTTCGGATTGGAGGCAGGTTGCTAGCGGAGTGCCGCAGGGATCAGTGCTTGGTCCTCTACTCTTTGTGATTTTTATTAATGACTTAGAGGAGGGGGCTGAAGGGTGGATCAGTAAATTTGCTGATGACACCAACATTGGTGGAGTAGTGGATGAGGTGGAGGGCTGTTGTAGGCTGCAAAGAGACATAGATAGGATGCAAAGCTGGGCTGAAAAGTGGCAAATGGAGTTTAACCCTGATAAATGTGAGGTGATTCATTTTGGTAGGACTAATTTAAATGTGGATTACAGGGTCAAAGGTAGGGTTCTGAAGACTGTGGAGGAACAGAGAGATCTTGGGGTCCATATCCACAGATCTCTAAAGGTTGCCACTCAAGTGCATAGAGCTGTGAAGAAGGCCTATAGTGTGTTAGCTTTTATTAACAGGGGGTTGGAGTTTAAGAGCCGTGGGGTTATGCTGCAACTATACAGGACCTTGGTGAGACCACATTTGGAATATTGTGTGCAGTTCTGGTCACCTCACTATAAGAAGGATGTGGAAGCGCTGGAAAGAGTGCAGAGGAGATTTACCAGGATGCTGCCTGGTTTGGAGGGTAGGTCTTATAGGAAAGGTTGAGGGAGCTAGGGCTGTTCTCTCTGGAGCGGAGGAGGCTGAGGGGAGACTTAATAGAGGTTTATAAAATGATGAAGGAGATAGATAGAGTGAACGTTCAAAGACTATTTCCTCGGGTGGATGGAGCTATTACAAGGGGGCATAACTATAGGGTTCGTGGTGGGAGATACAGGAAGGATATCAGAGGTAGGTTCTTTACGCAGTGAGTGGTTGGGGTGTGGAATGGACTGCCTGCAGTGATAGTGGAGTCAGACACTTTAGGAACATTTAAGCGGTTATTGGATAGGCACATGGAGCACACCAGGATGATAGGGAGTGGGATAGCTTGATCTTGGTTTCAGATAAAGCTCGGCACAACACCGTGGGCCGAAGGGCCTGTTCTGTGCTGTACTGTTCTATGTTCTATATCTATGCCTATCTGCTGTAGAATGGCTTCTAAAATCCAATGTGTTAAACTAGCTTACTCTTGACCCAAAATGAATATTTTGTTCAAAAAAAGACAAAAGTTAATGGGCAGACAGCAATCTTTTTAACAGTTCCTGGAACCTGCCAATTCACCCCTTTGCCCCAGTACTTTCCCAGAACAACATTCGGAGCAATGGTCAAATAGTCTGGCCTGGGGAAAATCAGGAAAATGTCAATTTCTATGAAGTCATGCCCAAATGACTTTGACCTTCTCTCGGGCGGGGATGTTTTGCTGATGATTACAGTGTTCAGTATTTCAGATGCTGAGGCTGTCCCTGCCCTTGTGCAGGCAGACCTGGACTATGATCAGACTTGGGCTGATAACTGGTAAGCAACAGCCTAAAGCAGCAACCATCTCCAACAAGAAGAGAATCTAACCATCACCCCCTTGACATTCAATGGCATGACCATCAGTGAATCCCCCCATCAATGACCAGAAACTGAACTGGACCAGTCACATAAATATTGTGGCTACAAGAGCAGTTCCGATGCTGGGAATTGTGCAGTGAGTAATTCACCTCCTGCCTCTCCAAAGTCTGCCCACCATCTACAAGGCATGAGTCAAGAGGGTGATGGAAGACTCTCCAGTTGCCTGGATGAATGCAATTCCGACAACACTCAAACTCGACACCATGCAAGACAAAGCAGCCCCCTTGATCAGCACCACATTTAGCATGTGAAATATTCACTCTCTTCACCACCACACACAATGGTTCAGTGTACACCATCAACAAAATGCACTGCAGCGATTCATCAAGTCTCCTTGAACAGCATCATACACTCATGGCTTCCACCACTAAAGAGGACAGGGGCAGCAGACACATCAAAAATTCACCTGCAAGTTCCCCTCAAAGCCACATAGCATATAACCCAGAACTGTTACCGCTCCTTCAACATATCGCATCCGCCTTTTAATCAGGAACAGTCAGTTCTAGTACATGAAACAGGTGCTCACTCAGAATCTAGTGCACGATTGGTATTATTTGAAACAAATATGGCCATTCACATAAAATACTTAAACAAAGTATTTTACTTCATAAGGTATTTCATGGGACAAAAACCTGGAGCTCACTTCCTAACAATACAGTGGGTGCACTTACACAAGAAGAACTGCAGGTGTTCAAGAAAGTGGTCAAGGACAATTAAGGGTGGGCAAAATATTCTGGCCTTGGCAGCAACACTCACATCCGTTCTTCGAAGAAGAACAGCTTCCATTCAATCTCATTTGCATAAGCCCGAACATAGAATTTCCCACGAATGAGTGAAATCAAGCAGCATTATCAATCATGATCGATTATTAACTGGAACATATTAGTGGATTACTGAACAGGATCACTGAACAGAAATAACTGACTGAAAATTTCTTCGAAGGATTAAAATTAACAAACCAGTGTGTGTTTCATCACAGGGCATATGTGCCAAGGACAGATTAAATGGCTGAATTTGAACGCATTCATTGAGTCATACAGCAATACAGCACAGAAACAGGCCTTTCGGATTGACAACAGATATGGAGACCTGGGAACTGACTTTAAGGTACTCGCATGAATTAGGTTTCAATTAACTGCTGGTCAAGGCCTCTGCAGGTCATTAACAATGGAGGAATGTGACTACAGAAGCCGTGTCTCCAAAATTCCGGGAGTACTGTGGTGGGCACCCCAGGAGAGGTGCAACCAGCTGAAATTCAGCCTCCTTACCTGGATCTGTTTTGTGGCTGGGACTGTAAAAGGTTGGGAAAATTCAAGCATCAATGTCTATTTGTGTGACTCACTTACATTTTAAATTCCGCGTTGAATATGCTGATTGGGCCTGGATAGATAAGGCTGACACTTGGAAACCAAGTAGAAACTCCAGGGTTTTATATTTAAATTTGCTGGCCTCACATAATGTGGTAGAGTCAACTACCACCTCGTAAGCATGGCCAACATTAGATTCACAACGATTCCAGCTCCTCTGCAACAGGATAACATTCTCCTTCATCATATCGCATCCGCCTTTTAATCAGGAACAGTCAGTTCTAGTACATGAAACAGGTGCTCACTCAGAATCTAGTGCACGATTGGTATTATTTGAAACAAATATGGCCATTCACAGAAAATACTTAAAGTATTTTACTTCATAAAGTAGTTCATGGGGCGGCATGGTGGCAGTGTTTAGCACTACTGCCTCACAGCGCCAGGGACCCGGGTTCGATTCCCGGCTTGGGTCACTGTCTGCGTGGAGTTTGCACATTCTCCCCGTATCTGCGTGGGTTTCCTCCGGGTGCTCCGGTTTCCTCTCTCACTCCAAAGATGTGCAAGTTAGGTGGACTGGCCATGCTAAATTGACCCTAGTGTCAGGCGGATTAGCAGGGTAAGGTTGTGAGGTTACAGGAATAGAGCCTGGGTGGGATTGTGGTCGGTGCAGACTTGATGGGCTGAATGGCCTCCTTCTGCACTGTAGGGATACTATGATTCTATAATAGCAACTGCTTTATCTTATCACAAACATTTTTTAAATTATTTGTCATCCATTCTTCTTGGGGATCATGAAGCTACATGTATGCTCAGTATGTTCATAATTTCATAACATACAAGAGCAGAATTGGGCCATTCGTCCCATCGAGTCAGCTCCGCCATTCAATCATGGCTGATAAGCTCCTCATCCCCATTTTCCTGCCTTCTCCCTATAACCTTTCAATCCATTACCAATTAAAATTTTGTGCAATTCCTCCTTAACTTTACTCACTGTCCCAGCATCCACCGCACATGGGGTAGCGAATTCCACAGATTCACAACCCTTTGGGAGAAGTAGCTTCTCCTCAACTCTGTTTTAAATTTGCTACCCCTTTTCCTAAGACTGTGACCTCTCATCCTAGAATGCCCCACAAGAGGAAGCATCCGCTCCACGACTATTTTATCCATACCTTTTATCATTTGGGTACCTCAATCTGATCTCCCCTCATTCTTCTAAATGTAAAATGCCACGACAGTAGAACCCATTTCCCAGTCTGGCTTGAGGTTTGTAGATACATCATGGTCACAGGTGATTGAAAAAATTAGATAAGAATAGTTTCCACTAATACAAGCATTGTTGTGTATAAGTAGAACTAATAATGCGCTTATCTTACATTTCTTCTCACTGGGAAGTGAGAAAGGGAGGCATTGCACTGAATAATCCTGGAAAGCAAATGATATCAGGAGCAAGACAGGTCAGGGAACAACACGGTCCTGCAGAAGCAGGCAAAATGGCAGGTGGAGGGAAGTTGCGAAGAGCTAGAAACAATCTTATGACAGAAATTATAGAAATAAGATTATGATTATGCTTTCCTCCATTTACTATGCTATCAAAAAATGTTTCCATTAAATATTCACCGTGACACCTTGCACGCAATAGATAAATATTGGCCTGCATTTTGTGGTCAGCGGCAAAACGGTGACCCTTGCTGCTGACCTTGAAGAAAGTCGCTCATAAAGACCTCTGCTCTGTACGTTTCTCCTTTCCCAATTGAGTTTAAAGCTGGTACCAAGGCAAAGGATTGTCCTGTGTGCAGCAACAGTGATACCAGCAAGCAAATTGAAGTATTCACACACAGCAGACAAGGATGTTAAATGCAATTAATAGTTTTCAATTTTAATTTAATTTCTAGATACTATGATTGGATAGAAGCTAAAATAAAGATGTAGGCCAGAATCTTACACCGTTCATCCCGGCAGATTTTCCCATTCCGCTGCAGCGAACGGAGATTTGGCTGGCCGCGAAATTCTCCGACCGCACTGCAGTGGGAGCGTGGCATGAATGGCAGGTGAGATCAAGCCCAAAGTTTTTTTTTTAAGTTAAATGTGTGAATTTTTGTAACAATGTAGAAATTTGACATTCCACCAATATAAAATTAGCTTCCTGAAGTCAGTGAGGATGTTTCATAATGATTAAGTAGTACAGTACACAGTCAAAACCCAGCTACATCTCATTCATCAAAGTGTAACTTTCTTCAGGGCTTTTATAGTAAGACTAGTAATACAAGAGTGGAATTTCCCATTAACTCAATGGATTCCTCATTGATTGTGGTATTGAGAGCAGGGTGGGGGTGCGGAGTGGTGAGGGAGTGGTGCCTCAACAGTGTATCCTCTAGGCCAGTGTAGAATCACTGATACCAACAACTGGATTTCCATGTTGTTCTGCACATATGTGGACTCCAGTGCTGCTGTCAGTTTCAGCGGAGTGATGATGGCGACGGAGACAATTTCACCTTCATTACCACTTTAAAAGCTGGGCCATCAGGTATGAGTTATACCTCGGCACCACTCCAAAACTTCTGATTCAATTACAATGGGGCAGGCCTTACCTTCAGCTTCAAGTCCTTTGGGCGGTTGCTATTCTGATTTATTACATTCCTAGTCAGTGGAATTTTTGGCATCCTGGTAGCGTATTTAGGTGTACTCAGGCTAGAAGAAATCAGTCCTTCGGTTAACAAATAAAATACTGCAAAAAGTAGTTCCATTTATGTAATTAGCTGCTGGGTAATTCAATTATACACTTAACAAGGAACATTTAAAAGGGACAAGTCTTCAGGAGTTTTATTTTCTAAAGTCAAAAGACACTTGTGAGTTGCACAGAAATTCCTTCAACTAGATAGTGCCCTGTTTCCATCTCACGCTTGCTAATCATTACAGAGCAATGTCAGTTGGCAGCTTTCTTTATATTAAAACATATAAACAATCATTCACTTGTGAAAATCATTTTCTCAGAACCACAATTTTAAAGTACATTTTCTAAGTATCACCAAAATATTTGACCAACAGCCAGCAGCTCTTAAACTACAGGGTGGAATCTCATGAGGGTAATTAATCTCAATATGAAGACAATCACATCCATCCACCATCATCCTGTATCTAAAAGCAAAATATTTTATTCAAACTGCCAATTAACGGATGACATTTTTTCCCAACTAATGAATAAAGTTTGGATCCTACTGAAATTGAAATGTTTTATTTATTTGGGCAGGCACGGTGGCACAGTGGTTAACACTGCTGTCTCACAGCGCCAGGGACCCGGGTTCAATTCCCGGCTTGGGCAACTGTCTGAGCAGAGTTTGCACGTTCTCCCCGTGGGTTTCCTCCGGGTGCTTCAGTTTCATCCCACAGTCCAAAGACACGCAGCTTAGGTGGATTGGCCATACTAAATTGACCCTTAGTGTGTCAGGGGGACTAGCAGAATAAATATGTGGGATTACGGACATAGGGCCTGGGTGGGACTGTTGTCGCTGCAGACTCAATGGGCCAAATGGCCTCCTCCTGCACTGTAGAGGATCTATGATCCTATTACTTTTTTTAAAGAAACAATGAATATAACTCTCTTTCATTTATCTGAGACAAATTAAACTGTTAGTTCATGGAGAATAGCTACTTTTCCCTGCAACACAAACTATTCTGACATACAAGAAACCAGTCTACAATATCCCAAATTGATTAGTAAATGGGATTCTTTCACTTACTATTGCTATCCAAGTAACTCCTATATCTAGATTAGGCATTTCAAGTGAATAGAACAAAAGGACACATATTTGCTTTATGCTTTAGTTAAAAAAGCAGCTTTACATTTCTCAATGCATGAATATCAAAATCCAGTGTTGGATATGTTTACCATGAAGATTTGGCTACAGGGGAAGATTTAACTATGGTTTGGCTGACAGAAATATAGTTGCACATCTTTATGACAAATTCATTGGGTATAGTTCAAATTTAAAATCCACTCACAAACAACCCGCATTTACATTGTCTTTAAATAGTAAAACATGTCCCTGGGCACTCAACAGGAGTTTAACCAACCAAAAACAGACACTTATGCAAAGGCTCATGTGGTGCAACAAAAGTAACTAGCTGTCCTCCATGAGCCAAGAGTTTAATTTGTGTTCAGGTTAAGATAGACGACTAAAAGTTTGTTTAAAAAAGTAGGTTTTGAGGAGCACCTTAAGGGAAGAAAGAGATGGAGAGGTGGGGGGGTTTTGGAGATGGGATCCCAGTGAGAGTATGGATGTGGAAAGCAGAACTTTAGATGAGATCAAGTTTATGGGAGCTATAAGATGGAAGCTACAAGATGGAAGCAGCCCTTTCCAACCTGTATTGGAGCCCTGTCAAATCAGACTTTGTGCCCTGATTTTCCATCATTTTGGCCACAGAGTCTGGTGCAGGCCCAAACATTTTAGCCTGGAGGTGGTAAGATTTCAATCTCATAGGAATAGAAGCACTACCCTGCAAAGACCTTAATAGGCGTTGTTGGTGTATGAAGCTTAGCAGCAGAGACAGCACTAACTCTAATGACGAAAAAACTGCCCACATTGTGACTGACTCATTTAGGCAACCTTTACAGTTCATTCCAAATCCTCGCTAGCTTTCGCTTAAACCTCAGCCTCTTCCTTCAGATATCATTTTGAAAGTGAATATAATATCTCCATTACATTTGAGCTTTCCGTAAAACGTTCAGAGTTTGCCTTCCAACGTCAAACTCCCTTTGAGCATTATCGGCTGTTTGAAGGAGAGGCTTTAATTGTGACATCACTTCCTTGGAGCTTAAGAATGCACCACGATTGTCCTCAACATTTTGCCCAGGAGAGTGTCTATATACTCAGTAGGGCTCCCACTATCCACTGGTACACACTGAATACTGTACCAGAGTGTGTATCGATAAACTGGATTCAGCTGTAATAAATCCTGATCAAGGCTTATTTTACACATGAATAATATCCCATGGACAAGGTACCAGAGAACAAGCAACAAAAGTATACCTTAGCAAGGACCATTATCTTCATGAGGGGAGATGAAAAATCGAGAGAAATTGATATTTTTAGAACTACTATCAAGTCCACTGATCGGCAAACACCTTCGCAGATCCAACATGAACTCTCTGGTATTTCCTCATCTTAAAAGAAGACCACATGAATGCTATCTCAAATCTGCTTTAATTATCATTTCGACAAACTGCAAAACTATTAACCAAAATTTTTTAATGCATTCCTACTGTGCTCACAAGATGTTCACCATCAGTTCCAGAGGATTTTGCTCCCCTGGGATTAAATATCAAGGTAGGTGTATAGAAAACAGACAAGGGATGTACCTGTTCTAATAAGCCAATTTTATTCTTTTTAATTTTTATTTTCATTCAAAAGACAACATACATTGTTTTGATCTATTAGACCTACAGGTATTTACAAGAGAACATATTGGTCCATCAAGATAATTGATAATAGTGCGCATGCTGGGGACTGAAACATTTTATGGCTCAAGATGCAAACTCCACACAGACAGTCCCCCAAGGTCAGAATTGAACCCGCATCTTTGTCACTCTAAGGCAGCAGTGCTGACCACTATGTCAACATGTTATTTGACGTTTATTGATGTTGGGATAGCAAGAATCCTGCCCATGTGGAAGAAAAGTAGAATAGCTTTTCACCAAATAGAGAAGATTGAAGTCATTAGCTTCAGTCCCAGTCACAAACTTTATTCCCTCGCTACCAACCTCATCCCCCCCCGTCTAGCCATACTCTGAGGCTGAACAAGACTGTTTGTAATTGTGCCATCCTATTTGACCCCAAGCTGAGCATCTGACTCCACACGTTCCCCATCACCAAATCTGCCTACTTTCCATCTGTAAAGGTGGTTATCCCTGTCTCGGGTCATTTGCACTTTTTGACCTCTAGACTTCACTAACACAATGTTCTGCTGACTAGCCTCCCACCTCCACCCTCTGTAACCTTAATCCAAAACTCTGCAGTCTGCACTCAACTCGCACCATGCTGTTCATTCATCATCCTCATACTCAACAACATCATTTGGCTCTCAGTTTGGCAATGGCTGCCTGCAATTCTCCGCTAGAAAAACAGTGCTTCTGCCAGTGGGCAATCCATTGTTACAGGCTGGTGCTGGCTGTGCTTGCCAGGTGATATTCAACAATCCTTAGCAGTTAAAAATATTCAAGGAGGGAAACACGTCGGCCAGCCCAGCTTCAGAGATCAGGATGCTATAATTAAAGTCTGCCCCGATCTCAGTCATGTTACAGGCCCCCCCCTCCCCCCACGGAAATGGCGACCCCTGCTAACAAGGGCTGCACGCCCCAACACCACCCTTCCTCACCATGCAGGCGTGAGGGTGATCCAACTCCACCCCCAGTCAGAGGCCTGACCTTAACCCCCCCGCCACATCAGGAGACACACACTGATGCGGGGTCACCAAAGGATACTCTCCCCCCCCCCCCCCACTCCTCCCCTCAGGCCTCAAATGAAGCCCCCACCACTTGGCAGTGACATCCCGGCCAATGATAGCCTGAAATCTGACAAGGGTGTCACTGGCCAGGATGGTCGGTGGAGTGGTGGTGCCAGTTGAAAGCCACCTCCAGTGCAGGCATGGTATTCCAGCGTGAGATGTTGAAAACCCACTCGCAAAGAAAAGTGAATTAAGGTCTTCAGAACAAAGCACAAGCAACTGTGAAGTCCTTCAGATTTGATCAACTATGAAGAGAAACAAAAACAAACAAATCTGCTGCCTCCTGTGAAATGGTCTGGACCCCGACTGTCTGCCCCATACCGCAGCTACATTCGTGGCCGGGTGTCCCTGGAGAGAGAGCATGCAGTGTTCGAGGGTACTGTTGAGGCCTTCCACACCTGCTGGTCACCGCAGGGACTGGGGTGCATGATCAACCCTTTTCGTCACATTTTAGTCTGATGTTTTAAGTTTCCTTTCTACTTTGTCTTTTGTTTCGGGTGCTTCTCTTCTTTTTGGGGTCTGCTCCTTTTGATTTGTCCCTCAGTTGATTTGATTTAATTGTTTTCCCAAAAAGATTGAACTGTCAATCAGGAGGCTTATAAAAAGGACTGAAGCGTAAAGCTGAATGCAGCCAAAGCATTTCAAAGCCTTTCAGCTTTCTAGGAAGGCTCAGACACAGAAATAAAACTGCAGTAGTGGGGCTGAGTGGGCAGCTGTGGTGAAAAGAGGATGTATTGAGGGCGACTGGAGCGTGAACTGATTGTATCAACAATGACCTGTTTGATTCAATCCGGTGCTGTTAATCGGCTGTTCAAAGTGGCCAAGCTGCACCTGTGGTTCATTCAGGCTACAAAAGAGAATCCTCCTAGTGAAAAAGATGCCTCCTGTTATTCAGAGTACTTCAGAGAAGTCTGGTCATACCTGGGGCTTCTGAGAGAACAATGAAATCCTCCAAGTGAAACTTACATCTCCATTCAGTCAGATGACTTCAATGGGGTTTGGTCACACCTGGGGCTTCTGAGAGTGAGCAGGGAAATCCTTTCCGTAGAATGTAGCACTGCTCTGATTTTGAAAGCTTCCAGGTGTTCAGGGGGAATGGATGTTAAAGTTACCAGGCCACTTCAAATGTTTCACAGTACACAGAAAAGAGCAAGGACTTTTAACAGAAAGCTGCCCGAGATCATCATGCTAAGACTAATCTCCATTTTCCCAGGTCAAGAAGGAGAAGTCCAGCCACAAGGTCACAAGAAGAGAGTCCTGGGATCAACCCCTTCCCCCCTCCTCCCCCAAGCCCACCCAACCCCCAGGAACCTAGGGGGAACCTCCTTCTGCAGCCTGGCAGCAGCAGAGGGGCACATAGGTGCTTACATCCTGCCTCTGGGTTCAAGGAACCAGGTCCACACTTGTCAGGACCTGTACTATTTGGCACCAGTGGACTTCCCGCTGGGGGAGGTCAGGAATCTGATCGGGGCTGGCATGGTGGGCAGGGAGATTCATGATGCATTTGATGCCCAGCGAGAATCCCAGTTTAGCCCTCACGACCGGTTCAACAGGCCAGCAGCGATCCCATCTGCAATAAGCAGAAGCCGACAATCACCCCCAATACTTCAATTTTATCATACTCATATCCTGGGGTTCAACACTCTACATGGTCTCACCTTTCCCAAACCCTGCAACTCCTTCCAGTCTTACAACCCTGATATGTCTGCACTCCTTCAAGTCTGCCACTTCAGCATCTCCAATTTTATTCACTTCACCCGTGGCAGCCATCTTTCCACTTCTTCTACTTTTTCTCCTCAAGTCACTGCATAAAATCTACCTCTTTGGCCAAGCTTTTAGTCACCTGACCTCATATCTCTCTCATGTAGACTTGAGGCTATTGTTTTTGATAACGCTCCTGTGAAGCATTTTGGAATATTATATTAAAAGTGCTATTTAAATGCACAGTATTGCTGATCATCCTGAATGCATTATTGCCATTTACAAGCTTTTGGGAAGGGATTTGCTAGGTTGACGTCCTTTTCTGTTTTGGCGCAATTTTCACTTTGTTGGTGAAAGGCAGACATCTAGAAGAGTTACCACGAGATTAGATCGATCAGAAGCTGCATATCATCACTTCAAACACTGATATTTCACCTATATTTTAGTCATGATTTTAGCAAAGCTGGAAAGTGTAACTTCTTGCAGCTAAGACAGCAAAAGTTTGAACTGACATGCCTATTTCAGAAAAAGCTACTCCCTAGTGTATAATTTCTTTCCGTATAGGCTTGGGTCTGCAGGGAATGTAAGGCAAAGCCAGGTCTTTAAGCATAAAACAGCGGCATGGAGGGATAGTCAGAACATTTGTGAGGATGTGCAATGCAGACGATCTGCTGCTTAAATAAAATAAAATATGTTACCTTAATAATAATATTGAGGAAGCTGTTGAGTTGAAATAGCTGACTTTTTAATCTTTCATGAGATGTGGATATCGTTGGCAATGCCAGCATTTAGCACCCATCACTAATTGCCCTCGAGAAGGTATTGCTGAGTTGCCTTTTGAACTGCTGCACTTCATCTGGTGTTGCTGGGAAGGAAGTTCCCGGATTTTGGACCCGCAAGAGCGAAGGGATGGGGAAATAATTCCAAGTCAGGATGGTGTGAAACTTGGGAACACCACCACCTGCACGTTTTCCTCCATGGATCTGCTGCCCTTGTCCTTTCAGGTGGCAGAGGTCACAAGTTTGGAAGATGTTGACAAAGGATCCTTGGTGGGCTACTGCAGCGCATCTTGTACATTTAAACACTGCTGCCAGTGTACGTGGTTTATGGAGTGAATGTTTAATTTGGCGGACGGTGTGTTGATCAGGCGGGCTGATTGCTGATAAGTTTCCTGAGTGTTGTTGCAGCTGCACTCAACCATTGGAGAGTAATCCATCACACTTCTGATATGCCTTGCAGATGGTGAATAGGCTTTCGGGAGTCAGGAGGTGAGGTACTCACCACAAAATTCCTAGCCTCTTGACCTCTCTTTTAGACACAGTATTTAATTGACCGGCCCATTTAAGTGATAACCATCAGGAAGTTGATAAGACCATAAGATAGAGGGGCAGATTTAGGCCAACCGGCCCATCGAGTCTGCTCCGCCATTCAATCATGGCTGATATGTTTCTCAGCCCAATTCACCTGCCTTTTCCCCGTAACCTTTGATCCCCTTATTGATCAAGAACCTATTTATCTCTGTCTTAACGACACTCAGTGACCTGGCCTCCACACACCTCTGTGGCAATGAGTTCCACAGATTCACCACCTACTGGCTGAAGAAATTCCTCCTCATCTCAGTTTTAAAGGAGCGTCCCTTCACTCTGAGGTTGTGCTCTCGAGTTCTAGTCTCTCCCACTAGTGGAAACATCCTCTCCTCGTCCACTCTATCTCGGCCTCAGTCGTCTGCAAGTTTCAATTAGATCCCCCCTCATCCTTCTAAACTCCATCGAGCATAGACCCAGACTCCTCAACCGCCCCTCATATGACAAACCTTTCATTCTTGGGTTCATTCTTGTGAACCTCCTCTGGAACCCCTCCAAGGCCAGCACATCCTTCCTTAGGTATGGGGCCCAAAACTGCTCACAATATTCCAAATGGGGTCTGACCAGAGCCTTATACAGCCTCAGAAGTACATCCCTGCACTTGTATTATAGCCCACTAGAAATGGATGCCAACATTGAATTTGCCTTCCTAACTGCTAACTGAATGTACATGTTAACCTGAAGAGAGTCCTGAACCAGGACTTCCACTTTACTGCTGTTGGCCCTCTTGCAACAACGAGCCAACAGCCTTTATGTGAATGCGAGGGTAAGTGAATAATCGGTGAATTGTTTATTGGACACCGCAGCAGAATTAACATCTATACCCAGGGATCAATTACCACAAGTTCCCATGTCTGGCAATAAAATGAGGGCCAGGGGGGGCAACTGGGAAACAGATGTGTGAGACAGTTCCCCTGATACTACAGCTGGAACCACACAGAATAGAGACGCCTGTATGGGCAGGTTCAGTCACACAGGCACTCCTGGGAATGGACATGCTCACCCAGGTGGATTTGGCTTTTTGTTTCTCCAATGGAAAAGTCACCTGGAATATTAGGCTCCTGGAGAAAGATGAACTGAAGGAATACCCGGTTTGGGCTAAGGACAAGAATGATTGTGGACTGTTACAAATGGACCCAGTAATCTTCACCAGGACCCCTTCGCCCTGTACTAGGTATTCGCCAGACATCTATAGATGGAATTCTGCCCATCGTGGATCAGTTAGTGGAGAGAGGAATATTGATTAAAACTCAGCGTATCCAACAGTCCTGTATGGCCAGTGAAGAAAGCGAACGGAACCTGGAGGTTGACAATAGATTATAGGAATGCTGATCAACAAGTGGATAAACTAACCCCCTTGGTAGCCAATCCTTCTACCATCTTTAACACCCTATCACCAGAGCACAAGTGGTTTTCAGTAATTGACATGGCAAATGGTTTTTGGTCTCTTCCCCTAGCACCCGAGATTCAGCCTTGGTTTGTCTTTACAATAGATCAACAACAGTACATATGGACTCGGCTCCCTCAGGGATTCTACAATCGCCCTACTATCTATCACATGGCATTGGAAAACCACCTCCGAAAAATGCCACAGACTAATTTGGTCATTATGCAATATGTAGACGATATTTTAGTAACCTCTGAGACTGAAGAACAGCACGAGAGTGATGTGATGGCTTTGTTGGACTACTTGTACCAGAAGGGTCATAAGGCCAGTATTAGCAAAGCCCAAATTGCTCAGGAGGAAGTTGTTTATTTGGGCCACAAGTTATCTCAAGGCAAAAGAAAGGTAAAGTCAAGGTCATACTGCCGCTATTCAAACCGCCAAACAGCCCACCACAGTTTGGGAATTAAGAGCGTTTTTGGGCCTCTGCAACTACAATTGATGCTGGGTAGACTCATACACACAATTGGTACAACTGTTGACGGACCTCCTCAAGGGAAAACGAGACTCAAAGGAAGGAATAGAACTGAGTGAGGGACAAAAACAGGCTTTTCAGCAACTGAAGGAGGCCTTGTGTACTGCTCCAACATTAGGAATCCCCAATAACGGAAGATCCTTTCCCTTGTTTGTGCATGAGAAAGGAGGATGTACGACCAGTGTACTCACCCAAGACCATGGTGATAGACTGAGACCTGTAGGATATTACTCAGGAAAACTGGATCATGTGGCCCAAGGATGGGGGGCATGCTTGAGGGCAGTGCAGGCCACATGCATGGCTGTCATGGCAACAGTAAGTGTAGTCTTGGATCAGAAGCTTATCAAATACCCTCATACAGTTCATACTTCATTCTCTAGGAACCAGGTCTCTCAGGTCACCACACCAAGGTGGACAAGATGGAAAAGGTATTGGAAGTGCCTAACATTGAGATCATAAGAGGAAGTCCAGTCAACCTGGCTACCTTGCTTCCTGAGATGGAAGAGGGGGAGATTCCCCATAACTGTGTGGGCTTGGTACAAGAAATGGAGGAAATCAGTAAAGCTAAGGAAGAAGCCTTGGAGAACCCAGATATCATTCTCCATACGGATCGATCATGATTTGTTGAGAATGGAGTCCGGAAAGTCGGTTGGGCTGTGACCAATCTCCACTCGGTGGTCGCTAGCGGAAGCCTCCTGTCAGGGACGTCCGCGCAACAGGCCAAATTGCGAGCCCTAGTGGATGCTTGTAAAATAGCACAAGAATGAATTGTCAATATATACACAGATTCTCAATATGCTTTTGGAGTAGCTCATGATTTTGGGCAATTATGGCAACAGTGCGATTTTCTTACAGCAGCAGGAACTCCGATCAAACATGGGCTGGACGTGAAAGATTTATTAGAAGCCATGCAATTGCCTAAAGAAGTGGCCATTTTGAAATGTAAGGTACACACTCGTGATGACACTGAGAAGGCTAAAGGAAATGCCTTAGCGGCTGCTGGAAATTCAATCAGGAAATGTCAAGATTCGAGAGTTTTCAAAAGATCACTCTCCTCAAGATCTCCAGACCCTAGCCCAGATGCACTAGGGGAGAAAAAAGGACATGAAAAGAGAACGGGGCAAAGTTATATCAAGACGACACGTGGCGACACACTGAGGCAGGAAGACCAGTAACCCCTACTTGGCACAACAAATTCACTCCTGTAGACACCTAGGATCCGAAAAGGCAACAGCATGATTTCAGCGCAGCTGGTGGGGACATGGTTTAGAAAGTAAGCCTAAGAGTGGATCGTTACTTAACCTGTCAAAAGAATAATGCTGGGACCAAGGTGCAGGTACCACAACTAACAGCTCCTGCACCTCCGGGCCATTCCAACACCTACAAGTGGGCTATACTTCACTGTCATTGTGCGAAGGATATGCAGATGTTTTGGTTATAGTGGACACATTTTCTAGATGGGTGGAGGCAACATCTACATGTTGTGCCACAGCCACACACAGAGCAAAGCTCCCCTGTAAAGGCAAGATACCTCGGTGGGGTCTACCTGTGAGTATAGACTCGGATCAGGGCACACACTTTTCAGGACTGCCAGGAGGTTTGTTGCTTCCACTGTCCTTATCACCCAGAATCGTCAGCACAAGTGGAGAGGATAAACCGCACACTGAAGAATCGCCTCTCCAAATACCACCAGGAAGATCTGAAATGGCCCCAAGCACTTGTGGGGTATTCAAGCGGTCCCGAATAAAACCACTGGGCTGAGCCCTTTTGAGGTTATTACTGGTAGACCAATGCTCTTGCAAGGAACTATTGACCTTCACAAGGCCGACTATCACATGATGAGTGATTCCATCTTGACATATTGTCTAGCACTAACCAAAGCGGTTGATTCTGTTTCCCAACAAGTTGCTGTTGCTTGGGAGGCGCCATCCGAAGGCAGACACGACATCGTGGGTGTATATTAAGAAACCTCAATGCAAACGACTTGATGCCAAGTGGGAAGGTCCCTACCAAGTTCTGCTTGTCACACATTCCGCAGTGAAAGTCAAAGGCTTGGATGCATGCATCACACATCAAAAGAGCTCCGCCAGAGAGAGACTAAGTCTAGAGACTGCTAATTGATTGCTGAAATGATTAAGCCAATGTGTTTGTCGATATCATGTTTTCCTATATCCATTTTCATGTTGTTAATTTTACTGTTTTTGAATCCATGAATCCACCCTCTGAGTTTGTCCAGCGCTTCCCTAGGGAATTACAGGTTAATACTTATCTTTACATGTCCTATGCCAATGCTAAAAACCTTACTCTCTCTAAATGTTGGATCTATTCACATATTTCCCTCAATGGGCAAGGTGGGATGTCAATAAGAGGCTTCTCACTCAATGCCTCTGACCTCATGTCTTAGTGGTGCTTCAATAATGGAACCCGTTCCCTCTCACCCTTGGATGACACAACCAATTGTTCATCCTCTAAGATGTATACTGCCTTCTACACAGGTTGGTATCAACCTTCCTTTAATATCCTGTAAACCATCCTCATGTGAACTTCATAATAAAGGTTTACCAAGAGCCCCATGATGCTTCCAGTGTGATGGCAATGATGGCACCATGCTGTGAAACTCTACTGCCTGTGGTGTTAATATTATAGTTTGCACCCCTAATGGCACATACTTAATCTCGTAACCAAACCTTCTCAATGGAACCAATTGGATCTGCGTTGACCATGCATATCCATGGTTACCTTCACAGTTGCATGGATGATGCTACCTTGACTATGTTATCCCTCACATTTATCACTCGCCTTCTTTACCCCCTCTCCCCTCAGCTGCAAGGAGGAGGAGGGATATCACGGAGACTCAGCGCTTCTTCTCTATCCTGCTTCCATGGTATGGTGTAGTCAAGTTGTCCAGGGAAAGTATCAATATGGCCTCTGTTCTGGAAAAGGTAGCCAACGGCACCTTTTTGGCATTGACTAAGATTAATGATGAGATGGTAGCTATCCGCACAGTAGCCATCCGCACAGCAGCCCTCCAGAACCGTATGGCGCTAGACTTTATGGCAGCGGTGGGGGGGGGCATGTCTTTTAATTGACTTTGAATGTTGTACCTATAAACCTGATAACTCAGAAACTATTGCCAATTTGGCCAATTATATCAAAAGTATATTGAGAAACTCAAACAATTTCCATCTTCTACCCTATGGAGCTGGGCTTCAGGATGATTGGACTCCTTAGGAACATCCATAGTGCAAGGAATTATGTTATTCGTGGTGATTATATTAGTTTTGTATCTTTTTTTGGTTATCAAATGCTGTTGTTAGCAAATGATTGGTAATGCTTCAGAAACCACTAAGCTTCTCCCTATTACATCAGTTTCCCCTCACATCGACACCTGTGTCAGTGCTTATATCTAATCCAGCCTAGTATGCGTACTGGCTAAATTGGACCTTTCCTTCTGTCGAAGGTTGCTCCACAAGTCCTGGGCCATCAAAGATAGATGGAAACAATTTTGTAATATATGCCCTTGCTTAATTCTTCTTCCATAAAGTGTCTGGAAGAATCAAAGGGGGGACTGGAGGAAACCACTGTTTTATTTTACTTTTTATAACATTTTATAACTGTATTCTTATTAACATTTTCACACAGGATAAATCCTTACTGAAGCTTCAAGTTTCACTTGTGCTGGGGTCATGTTACAAAGTTATAACATGCTGAGATGTGCTGCTCTGCTTGTCACATACTCTGTGTGATTTTGCTAACCTCAGCAGAAACTACTAACTCATGAATAACACATGGTCAGAGGTCCGGACTAATCAGTGTTGACCACCTTACGTGGACGTGTTCAACTAACCAATGAATGTGACGGGGTGTTCTCTGAAATAATGTATAATAATGACTGTAAGATAGAGAACAAGAGCGAGGATGACTGGTGACATCATGTAAGAGAAAGAAAAAGAGGACGAGTGAGACTGAGAAGCTGGTGAACATCTTGTAATGAGACAGCGGAAGGAACTCCTAATAAACTCATATGTTTGTACCAGAGATCACGAGGTGTCAGTGGATTCTTGAATCTAACACCAGGTTGGCACCTAATTTTTATGTATACCTGATACTGCTAGGGTTGACACCCTGGCTTGATGGCAATTGTAGAATGTGGGAAATGTCAGGTCATGATGTTAAGATTATGGTTGACTGTAATTTTGCTGTTACTGATGACCCATAGCATCTCATGAATGCCTAGTTTTGAGATGCTAGATCTGTTCTGAATCTATCCCATTTAACACAGTGGTAATGCCACACAACATGGTTGACGGTACCATCACTGTGAAGATGAAACTTCATCTCAGCATGAACTGTACAATGGTCACACTGACCAATACAGTCATGGACAGATCTGACAGATAGATTAGAGCTAATTGTCAACCACATTATGTGGGTTGGAGTCAAATGTATCCCAGACCAGTGAAGGACAGAAAATACCTTCGCTAAAGGAATTTAAGTGAACATTACGAGTTTTTGTGACAAATCAATTGTTTCACAGTCACCAATACTGAAAATAGCTTCAAATTCCTGATTTATTAATGGAATTTAAATGCTGTGTGTCCCTAGAGCATTAGCCTGGGCCTCTGGATGATGGGTCCAGTGACATTATCACGAGGCCACCATCCCCGATAGTGAGATGAAGCAAACTACTTGTGCTGAGCAAGGCAAAACTGAATTGGGATTTTATTCCAAGGTATCTCCTTAGAAACAGATGTTAGTCCATTTAATTTTAAGGATTTAAAATGACTCGAGGGGTAAACACTGTAACAACTTAATTCCACTAACTGAATCTTTTCATTGGGAACGATGTAAAAGCCAAATCTCCCTACCTCTTGAAATTATAGTTGCTCCAGGTGGCACCACCTGAGCGTGGGGCCATTATTGAAGCCAGTTTTTCTAGGATGGCGATATTTCCTGCCTCAATTTTGGCCATGTCCCTCTCTACCTGTAAAAATCCACACACAAACACAGGTTTATGCAGTGAAGGCTCAGTATTTAGAAACATAGAACATAGAAGCAGGAATAGGCCATTCAGCCCTTCAATCCTGCTCCATCATTCATTTTGATCATGGTTGATCATCAAATTCAATATCCTGATCCTGCCTTACCCCATATCCCTTGATCCCTTTAGCCCCGAGAGCTATATTTAATTTCTTCCTGAAATCACACAACATTTTGGCCTTTGGCGGCACGGTAGCACAGTGGTTAGCACTGCTGCTTCACAGCTCCAGGGACCTGGGTTCGAATCCCGGCTCGGGTCGCTGTCTGCGTGGAGTTTGCACATTCTCCCTGTGTCTGCGTGGGTTTCCTCCGGGTGCTCCGGTTTCCTCCCACAGTCCAAAGATGTGCGGGCTAGGTTGATTGGCCATTCTAAATTGCCCCTTAGTGTCCCGGGATGCATAGGTTAGAGGGGTTAGTGGGTAAATATGTAGGGATGTGTGGATAGGGCCTGGGTGGGATTGTGGTTGGTGCAGACTCGATGGGCCGAATGGCCTCTTTCTGCACTGTAGGATTCTATGATTCAACTACTTTCTGTGGTAGTGAATTCCACACATTCACCACTCTCTGGGTGAAGAAATTTCTCCTCACCCCGTCCTAAAAGGTTTACCCCTTATCCTCAAACTATGTCCCCTAGTTCTGGACTCTCCCACCATTGGGAACATTCTTTCTGAATGTACCCTGTCTAATCCTGTTAGAATGTTCTAAGTTTCTATGAGATCCCCTCTCACTCTTCTAAACTCCAATGAATTTAATCCTAACCGACTTAGTCTCTCCTCATATGACAGACCTGCTATCCCAGGAATCAGCCTTCACTGCACTCCCTCTATAGCAAGGACACCCTTCCTCACATAAGGACTCTAAAACTGCACACAATACTCCAGGTGTGACCACACCAATGCCCACTACAATTGCAGTAAAACATCCCTGTTCCTATACTCAAATCCTCTCACTATGAAGGCCAACATACCTGAATCATTAATATATAATGTGATATATAATGTTATATAATATATAAAGTTGCAGTCCTGGCACAGATCCCAGGAATACCCCACGAGTCACTGCCTGCCAATTGGGAAAAGACCCATTTGTGTCAACTCTTTGCTTTCTAGCTGCTAACAAGCTTTCTATCCATTTCAAGATACTACCCACTATCCATGCACTTTAACTTTACATAGTAGCCTGCTATGAGGACTTTGTCTTCCGAAAGTCTAAATGGACCACATCCACCGGTTCTCCTTGGTCAACGCCACTAGTTACATCCTCAAAGAATTCCAGTAGATTTGTTGAGCATGATTTCTCCTTTGTAACTCATGTTGTCTGATTATACCATTGCTTTCCAAATGCTGAGCTATGAAATCCTTGATAATGGACTCTAGCAACTTTCCCAGTACTGACGTCAGCTCTTTACTCTCCTTGCAGATGCTGCCAGGCCGGCTGAGATTTTCCAGCATTTTCTCTTTTGGTTTCAGATTCCAGCATCTGCGGTAATTTGCTTTTATACCGATGTTAGGCTCACTGGTCTATAGTTCCCTGTGCTCTCTACCTCCCTTTTTGAATAGCGGAATTAGCTACCCTCTAATCTGTAGCAGCCAACCCAGAGTCCAAAGAATTTTGAAAACTGACCACCAACAGATCTACTATTTCCAGGGCCTCTTCCTTCAGTACTCTGGGATGAAGATTATCAGACCCTGGAGATTTATCCACTTCAATTTCCCACAACCATTTCTCTACGAATACTGATTTCTTTCAGCTTCTCACTAAAACTTGTTTCTCTCAGTATTTCTGGTACATTATTCATGTCTTCCTTTGTGAAGCAAAGTACGAATTTAGTTCCTCGGCCATTTGTTTGTTCCCCCCTATGAATTCTCCCATTTCTGATTGATTTCAAAAACATCAAGGGCCAAAAATGTTCTTCTGATCAGGGATTCACTTTCTTGTAGTTTTACCTCTCTACCTCTATTCTGGTTTCAGACAGAAGAAAGTTGTACTATGCAGATTGTTTTACCATAACAATTTGTCCCATATTATGAACCTCATGTTAACCATGTGTACAGCTCAGTATCAAATAACCTAATATTTGGCTGAGGAATTGAATCGTTGGAGTTGGCTATGGTCCAGTTGGTAGCACATTCACTTCTAAGTTAAAAGGCATTTGGCTTTAAGTCCCACTCCAGGACCTGAGCTCAAAAATCATAGCTGACATTCCAGTGCAGTACAGAGGGAATGCTGCAGTTTCCCATGTGCTGTCTTATGGATGTGACATTAAACTGAGTCCCCACTTGTTCGCTCAGCTCAACATAAAAGATCTCACAGTTCAATTTCATACAGGAGCAGGGGAGTTATCCCCGGATCCTGATCAGTATTTAACCTTCGATCGATACCACAAGATTGGATGATCTGGTCATTATCACAGTGCTGCTTTTGGGAGCTTGTTGTGCAAAAATTGGCTGCTGGACATCCTACATTGGTTACACTCTGGGCCAATGCAACCACTGGGCAAACTGGGCGGTCACCTACAGTGACAATATTTGGAGGTGGTGGCAAAAGAAATTGGATGAGATAGTCATGAAACTGTGCAAATAAACAAGCAGGTTTCAGCAGTGGAAATGGAAAGGGCTAGATCTACTGATAAGTTTCCACATTTACTGGCATACATTTAAATTTCCATGTATTTACATTGCGGTGTTTCCCAAAATTTCATACATTCCTCATTCTGTTCATGCAGCATTTTTACAAATCTGTACGTCTGCATGACTATCCGGAAACCGCAAACCACTATATAATAACAAAGAATGCAATTTACTTCAGCCCATACTGTGTGTAAATTGTGCATAGAATCATCTAGAGACTGCTGCAGGAACACATAGACCTAAGATTTTGCCATCTTTTGATTTATTATGGTCACACGTACTGGGATACAGTGAAAAGCATTGTTTCTTGCACGCCATACAGGCAAAACATACTGTTCATAAAGTACATAGGGGAAAAAGGAAAGACTTGCCCGCCATGGGAGTCATATTTGATTTGATTTATTATTGTCACATGTATTAGTATACAGTGAAAAGTATTGTTTCTTGCACACTATATAGACAAGGCATACCGTTCATAGAGAAGAAAAGGAGTGCAGAATGTAGTGTTACAGTCATAGCTAGGGTGCAGAGAAAGATCATAGGAGGCAAGACAGAAAATTCAGCAAACCATCTAAAGGTCCGCTGACGTCGGGGGGGGAATTTCCGGTCTTGGGGCGCACAGCCGGGAGATCCTGGCCTCAATATTACATCATGTGAGCCATATTGAACAGTATAATCTGCATTTCTTCTAATACATATCCTGTGAAAAGTGTAGAACAATGAGAATGTACAATCAGTTTCGTTATATCCTCCTTTTCCATGTAGAAGGAATCTGTAACTGTAAATTCAGAATTTTTATTCCTTCTAATGCCAAATTATCACTTTTGAAAGTTAATTGTGGAGTTGTGGGGTTGCAAGGCTGAAAGTTTGTCCAGGCCATCTAATCCTCTCTCGCCAGCCCTGACTACACTTCAAAAGTACTACATTAATTTTGTACATTTTGGAATCCCTGTGGCCACGAAAGGCATAAATCTGTATATAAACCACACAAGACTTTCCTGTTTTTTTTATATACCTCTAATCAATGTCCAGTTGTTAGATATTAAGAACTAAAGTTATTCTTAACTAGGTGTGGATAAATCTTCTGCCCGAGAGATATTGGAATGTATGCAAACTTTTGTATTAAATGTTCTTCTGTCCTAACTTTATACTTTGTTTGCAAGAACATACAAACATGTGAAATAGGAGGATAAGTAGGCCATTCAGCCCCTCGGGCCTGCTCCTCCATTCAATAAAATGATGGCTGATCTGTTGGTGTTGAATTCCACACTCCCCATTTACCCCCGATAACCTCTGATTCCTGAGGGGGAAATCATACCCATACTAATAATTATGGAGGTGAATAGTAGCTATATTAATAAATTTGTCCAGTGAAAGGGTTATAAATGGCAAACCACAGACAAAAAAAACCTGTACTTAGTTTAACTGCAAAAATGTACATCTCAGGATAGTAGGTTGCAAGTTCCAGACTGTCCAAGTGATAAATCTGACCTTCAGATAGTGTAAGGAGGATGACACTATGGTGTAGGATTGTTTATGTCTCAGGTTGGCAGAGGCCATTAAACCAGACATTTGGACATGGCAGGATCGATTTGTGATCTAAAATTCATACAGAGCTGGGGTGTCAAAAGATAGTTTGCACAGGAACTTACTGATGTAATTAAACTTCCTGCTGATTGGATATTATAATTAAGCAAGTGTGAGGTGATTGTGATTGGTTTTAATATTTGTGGCCTAATGAATGATGTAACCTTAATCAATAACTGTGAGTGGATAGAAATAACTCCTATGTCTTGACTGGTATATACTAATGAAATACTTGTAATTGAATTTGAAACTATAACTGCTTGCGTATTTCTGATTTCTGTACTCTGACTGGCCTTAATGATCTAAGTCAGAGTCCGATAGCTGTAGTCTTTCAATAAATCATTTTAAACTACTCCATGACCTTGTCTGGCTACTTGAAGGGGACAACAGTCATAACTACATTAACACGCTAAGTATCAAAGAAGCAACAATTCCCAACAAGAAAAAAAAAATGATTTCCATAATGTTAAATTTTCATAACTAATTCTTAATGACACATTCCAACTACTTTGGACCAGATTTTGAAGCTGGGGTCTTTGGGCTCTAAATAATTAGAAGTTCATTACTTATTGATGGTATAATTCATTTGTTTCCCCTTACAAACAGTTACATAAATAATAGACCTTTGGATGTGGTATGGAGGAGGAGGCCCTTCCACATTTCACAATGAAATAAAACCTTCAGGGATCCACTAAAGGGCCCCAGAGTCAACAAGGTGATGTGTTCTATTTGGTTGATTTCTTTAAGGATCAGCTTTGAATGGCAAAGGTTACAGCTTGAAGCTTTGCCCTGTGGCAGTTGAATAAGACCCGCAATCTAACGTGGGTGTACATCCAGGCAGGTAAATATCAATCAGTTATGGAGTACATTTTCAGAATGCTACACAAAGAGCTGGAAGTGTGTGGGCAGATGCAGTGTTGGTTTATTTTACAAAGTAGTGCAAACATAGAAAATCTTTGCTGTCAGCTGCCCATTTTACAACAAGGGTTGGCAACTTCATATTGCAGAGCAACAAATTTGTGCAATACCAGCTCAACAATCTTCATAGGAAAATGCCAATTGGGTGGCTAATCAAGTGACTACTGACTTTTCATTTCAGACATTTAAAAAAAAACTGGTATAATGGTGAATTAACCTTTTTTAATATGGTTGACATGTGAGACCTTATTTGCTTAGTAAATATGATTTATATTTATCCTGATTTATTTGGAATAAACACATTGTATATTCACATAATACGCATACCTCGGATGATTTAAGCTGATGGGCATTAGTGTTGCATAGAAGCAAATACTATGGGGGGAGGTCAAGGATGGGAAAGAGGTACAAACACTGAAAACATGCGCTAGCAGAATTGTTCTTTTAGCTGGGGGCTAAAAATCAAATAATATGGGTGTTACCAGTCTGATTCTTGGGATGGCAGGATTGTTGTACGAGTAGAGATTGGGTCGACTAGGCCTGTATTCATTGGCGTTTGGAAGAATTAGAGAGGACCACAATGAAACATACAAAATTCTGACATGACTGGACAGGCTGGGCGCAGGGGCGATGTTTCTCTTGGTTGGTGGGTGTCTCGAACAAAGAGTCACATTCTCAGAAAATGGGGTAGGGCATTTAGGACTGTGATAAGGACAAATGTGTTCACCCAAGAGAATGGTGAACCTGCAGAGTTCTCTATCATAGGACTGTGGAGGCCAAGTAACTGAATGTATGTAAGAAAGAGACAGGTAGATTTTTGGACACGAAAGGCATCATGGGGAAGGGGGGAGAAAGCGAGAGTATATCGTTGAGATAGAGGATCAGCCATGATTACACTGAGTGGCAGAGCAAACTCAATGGGCCGAATGGCCTACTTCTGGCCCTATTTTGCATGTTTGTGTGTGGTAATTGCTGATAGATAAATTTGTTTATGATTTTAATAAAATAAGCATTGCACTCAAAAAGCAAAAAAGCCACTATTAAAGCAACATTTAACTAGCCCGTATTACATAAACCAGAGCACGTGAATGATACTCCAATTCACTGCTTTCTCCAAGAGTTTTCTAAAGAAAATTTTGAACATTAATATTTTGCTAAGTAAGTCCTTGTATGTTTCCTTCCTGGTTATAGATGTAAAGTATCCACTTTGATTTTGTTTCTAAATAATTTCTGTCATTGTTCATGCTATGATGCTATTCTATCACCGGGTAGGGATGCATGCAATGCACTTATAAATAACAAGTCCTAAACTACTCCAAAAATAGCCAATCTTGTTTTCCATCATGAAAATAAAAACGTGAGTTGCAGGAATTTTGGAAGGGTTCTTTTATAAAGCTAACACTGATAGCTCTGGCAAATCCACCTCTGGGTCTCTCAGAGAAATAAAGAATTCTGACAGAACATTATTAGTTAGACCCACTATAAATGATATTCTATGCTTGGAAAATATTTGAAGCCATTTCGTTAGTTCACCTTTATTTTTATTGGTAGCATTGCAGATTATATATTGTTGATAAGCTGTTTTCTTATACCTTTGGTAACATTTTCATTTGATGGCTGTGTAATGTTAAGGTAATGGTTCAAAAACCCCAAGGCATGTTATGAAGCCCGACTAGACCCTAAAAGTTTTTCTGTTTTGACATTGTGAGGATAAGATGTTTCACCTCAGGTGTGATTCTATTGACACACTAGGAAACTTTTATCAAAACAAACTTTATTTAACAATACAGTTTAACTATAACGAATGGATTAGTTTAACATTTACCAACTAAAATACTTAAACGCGACAAGATACAATTCTTAACTGCTAACCTATCTCTATTAGTTCCAATTCGAGCAATATTCCTCTTACAGACCGAAACTCCTCTTTAAAACCAATTAGCAACACACAGGCTTACGTGCTTGGGTTTATTAACAGTCCTAGAGCTTTTGAGTACCTCTGTAGATAGAGAGAGAGAGACAGAAAGAGACACACCAGTCTTCTGACAGCCCCAAACAGCAGCCTCCAAAGAGAGAACAAAGAGAAAGACGCCTCTTGTTTCTTTCAGAACCCGGCAGAAAAATTGCTCTTGATTTTAAAACCACTGTCTCTTCTGCAAGCTTAGCTCTGCCCATTAACACATGACTGTTTCTATCAATCAACCTAATCAAAACCCTACTCTGGTCAAAAACGCATTAACTCAGATTAAAACAGATATATCCCTTGCTAAAATCAATCATTCGCCTGCATTCTCAGCATGTGAGCTGCCTGATGCAGACAAATCAGCGTTGTATAAAACAGAGCTAAATTTTAAACATTCCCTCACAAGAAACACAGCATAAATACATTTCTTATAGGCACGGTATCATCACAGTAACACAGTAGCTCGGCACACTCTCTACCTGTCCAGAGGTCATTGCTTTGCTCCTTATGAATATAAAATTGAAGGCACAAACAAATGCGACAGAAATGTACATATATATATAAAACAGCAACACAAAACTACATGCGGGTGGGGTGGGAGGGGGGAGCAGAGTGGCATATCTGAAGGTGGCCATCTGAAAGAATTAGTGTTGGTTCCAAGCCATTTTCACAGTCAAATTTAAATTAATTCAGGGGTGTGTTAATGCAAAGCATGCTCACTGCAAGCAGTTGATTAAGAGGTGGAAATCCAACAGGGCTGCTATTAGTTAAAAGGTCAGTTTTCTGCCTTTGGGCTCAGACTGCTGATACCAGAGCTGTCCACCAATCTGCAAAGAGGCTTATTGGTTACCTCCAGCAACCTGTTGGAGAGGCACCAATATCCTGGCCAGGAGGTTTGCTAGAGTTGCTCGGGAAGGTTTAAACCAGTATGGCAGGGAGATGGGAACTGGAACAGCAGTTCAGTAAAACACAGACGCTGGGGAAGAGTTTGAGATGAAGGCAAATATAGCTATGAGGAACAGCAGTCAGGGAGAGGTCATTGAGCTCAACGGGACTGGAGGCTTGGACTGTATTTGCTTCAATGCAAGAAGTATAACAGGTTAGACAGATGAACTTAGAGCTTGGATTAATGCGTGGAACTATAATGTTGTTGCTATCACTGAATCATGGTTGAAAGTAGGACAAGATTGACAGCTTAACATTCCAGGATTGCTGTTGTAGATGAGACAGCGGAGGAAGCAAAAGAAGTGGGGGAGTTGCGTTACTGGTTAGGAAGCATATCACAGCTGCGCTGACGGAGGATATTTTGGAGGGGTCTTACAGTGAGGCATTATGGGTAGGGTTCAGGAATAGGAAGGGTGCAATCACACTGCTGGGATTGTACTACAGACCTCCAGCTGTTAGCAGGAGATGGAGGAACAGATATGTAGTCAGATTCTGGAAAGTTGTGAAAAAAAAAAGCAGGATTGTTGTGGTGGGTGATTTTAACTTCCCCAAATTGACTGTGCCAGGGGTTTGGATAGGGAACAGTTTGTTAGGTGCGTCCAAGAGGGTTTTTTGAAACAGTATGCTGATAGTCTAACGAAGGCGGCGGCCATACTGGACCTGGTATTGGGGAACAGGCCTAAGTCAGGTGATCAAAGTTTCAGTGGGAGAGCATTTTGGGAATAGTGACCATAATTCAGTAAGTTTTTGGGTACTTATGCAAAAGAAACATACAAACATAGAAACTAGAAGCAGGAGTAGACCATTTGGCCCTACAAGCCTGCTTCGCCTTTCATTATGATCTTGGTTGATCATCAAGTTCAATATCCTGATCTCGCCTTCCCCCCCAGATCCTTTGATCACTTTAGCCCCCCCAAGAGCTATATCTCATTTCTTCTTGAAGTCAGACAGCACTTTGGCCCCAACTACTTCCTGTGGTAGTGAACTTCACACATTCACCACCCTCTGGGTGAAGAAATTACTCCTCACCTCAGTCCGAAAAGCTTTATCTCTTATCCACAAACTATGACCTTTCATTACGGACTCCCCCACCATCGGGAATATTCTTTCTGCATCTACCTTGTCTAACCCCGTTAGAAGAACAAGAGTGGCCCCTCGGGTGAAGGTCTTAAATTGGAGGAAGGCCAACCATAACCAAATTAGGCAAGAATTGGAGAATGTGGATTGGAAGTGGCTTTTTGAGGGAAAATCCACATCTAACATGTGGGAGTCTTTTAAAGACTAGCTGATTAGAGTGCAGGACAGGCATGTTCCTGTGAAAATGGAGGATAAGAATGGCAAGATTCTGGAACTTTGGATGATAGGGGAAATTGTCAGTTTGGTTTAAAAAAAAGGAAACATATACAAGGTCTCGGTGACTAAAAACAGACAAAGCCCCTAAGAATATAGAGAAAGTAGGAAGGAGCTCAAACAGGGAGTTAGGAGGACTAGAAGCAGCCGTGAAATGTCCTTGGCCAGCAGAGTTAAGGAGAATCCCAAAGCATTTTATACATATATTCGGAGCAAGCGGGTAGCGAGGGAAAGAGTAGGCCCACTCAAAGATAAAGGAGGGAGGTTATGCGTGGAGCCAGAGGAAGTGGGTGAGATCCTTAATAAGTACTTTGCATCGGTATTTACCAAAGGGTGGGAGGAACATGAGATATGTTGAGGTTAGGGAAAGGTAGGTGAATACTGTCAGGCAGGTCAATATAATGAAGGAGGAAGTTTTGGGTGTCTTGAAATGCATTAAGGTAGGCAAGTCCCCAGGGCTGGATGGGATCTATCCCAGGATATTGTAGGAGGCAAGGGAGGGAATAGCTAGGGCCTTAACAGATATCTTTGCATCTTCTTTGGCCACAGACAAGGTTCCAGAGGACTGGAGAATGGCCAATATTGTTCTTTCATTTAAGGAGGGAAACAGAGATATTCCAGGTAATTACAGGCTGGTGAGCCTGACATCAGCGGTGGAGAAGCTGTTGGAGATGATTCTGAGAGACAGGATTTATTCACCTTTGGAAGCGAATGGACTTGTTAGTGGTAGGCAGCATGGTTTTATGTTTGAAAGGTCATGTCTCACTAACTTGATTGAGTTTTTGAGGAGGTGACAAGAATGATTGATGAAGAAAAGGCAATGGATGTTGTCTACATGGACTTCAGTAAGGCATTTGACAAGGCCCATCATGGCAAGCTGGTACAAAAGGTAAAGTCTCATGGGATCCGGGGTGTGCTGGCTAGATGGATCCAGAACTGGCTTGGGCATCGAAGACAGAGAGTAGTGGTAGAAGGGTGCTTTTCAGAATGGAGATCAGTAACTAGTGGTGTTCCACAGGCATCAATGCTGAGACCTTTGTTGTTTGTAATATATCTAAAAGATCTGGAGGAAAATGTAGTGGTCTGATTAGTAAGTTTGCAGTTGATACAAAAATTGGTGGAGTTGCAGACAGTGACAAGGATTATCTAAGGATACAGCAGGATCTAGATAGATTGCAGACCTGGGCAGAGAAATGGCAGATGGAGTTTAATCAGGACAAATGTGTTGCATTTTGGAAGATCAAATTATACAGTAAATGACAGAACCCTGAGGAGCATTGACATACAGAAGATCTGGGTCCACTGATCCCTGAAAGTGGCAACACAGATGTATAAGATGGTCAAGAAGGCATGCAGCATGCTTGCCTTCATCGGCTGGGGCACTGAATATAAAAGTTGGCAAGTTAAGTTACAGCTGTATAGAACTTTGATTAGACCACATTTGGAATATTGTGTGCAGTTCTGGTCGCCACACTACCAGAAAGACATGGATGCCTTGGAGAGGATGCACAGAAGGTTTACCAGGATGATGCCTGGACTAGAGGGTGTTAGGTACGAGGAGAGATTGGATAAACGCGGATTGTTTCCACTGGAAAGATGGACACTGAGGGGTGACCTAATAGAGGACTATAAAACTTTGAGACATAGATGGGGTGGATAGTCAAAGGCCTTTTTCCCAGGGTGGAAAGGTCAACTACAAGAGGACACAGACTCAAGGTGAGAGGGGGAAAGTTTAGGGGTGACATGTGGGCTAAGTTTTTGACAGAGGGTGGTAGGTGCCTGGAATGCCAATAGAGGTGGTGGGAGCAGGCACATGAGCAGTGTTCAAGGCGTATCTTGATAGACACATGATATGAGGGGAACAGAGGGATAGTAACAGTGTATTGGCAATAAGTAGTGGGTCTAAATAAGAATTGGGAATTGGCGCAGGCTTGGTGGGCCAAAGGGCCTGTTCCTCTGCTGTATTCTCCTTTGTAGATTACTAGCATTGCTGAGGCTCCACCCCTAAAGAGCAGCTGTGGCCCCATGCTGTGTTAATCTCTCTCAGGTTGACACCATTTGCACTCACACCACTGTCACTCCCATGCTATTGCCCGAGTCAGCAAGCCTTGACTGCTGCAGCCCAGGCCGAAGTGGTGCGATCTGCAGCTGGGCCTTCTAGGTCCAGAACTGTTTGAAGCTGCCATCTAAGGCAATATTCCCTCTGATGCAGTATAACAAGATAATATTTAGTAAGGTTAAATATAATACAATTAAATTGGGAGGACTGATCTGACACAGAAAGTATTTCTGACAAAAGAAAATTTAATGGACAACCTACTTTGGTATCAGCTGGATATTATAACTACAGCTTTTAGTTACAGTATATTCCACCTTTACAATTCTCATGTTGAAGTGTAAGGAGATGGCAAAAGCATGTGAACAAAATGCTGAATACTGAAAGCTAAATAAAAGGCAATGCAACTACGGAAATAAACTTTCTGTGGCAGGGATGTGCCAAAGACCCAATGTTTCGTTTGAGTTCCAAGTTTACCTGATGCTTTGGCAATGGTTTTCTGGACATCACACTCCTTGGTTCTTGTGAAATTAGTGGCAGCTTGTCACGTACTGTTGGCGTTCCGCTCCACCTACAAGATATCAGTTACTGGGTCAAACAATGAAAGCAGTGCAAACAACATCACAGTAACAATCTATCGTCATTGATTAAATTTATTTTGATTTCTTTTAGACACAGATTAAAAACTGCAATCCATGCACTTTAGCCGACTTTCTTGTTACAGCACAGAAAAAATTATATATACCCGGATTATGCTCCTAATTTGGTCAATAAATAATGGACCAGAAGATGGGAAGGTGATGGCTTAGTGGTATTATCGCTAGACTATTCATCCAGAAACTCAGCTAACGTTCTGGGAACCCAGGTTCGACTCCCGCCACAGCAGATCGTAGAATTTGAATTCAATAAAAATATCTAGAATTAAGAATCTACTGATGACCATGAAACCATTGTCGATTGTCGGAAAAACCCATCTCGTTCACTAATCTTCTTTAGAGAAGGAAATCTGCCATCCTTACCTGGTCTGGCCTACATGTGACTCCAGAGCCACAGCAATGTGGTTGACTCTCAACTGCCCTCCAAGGGCAACTAGGGATGGGCAATAAATGCTGGCTAGCCAGCGCCCATGTCCCATGAATGAATTAAAAAACAGATGCAGGGCTGGGTGGTCTCACTATTAGAAAGACCTCATCAATTCCATACACCATTAAGCCAATAATTTATGCACTAAAAGAGACATGCTGAGAGTTCTGATTTTCTTTTCTTTAGATAGGCCTTGATAGCCTTTTGTGCTTGTCTTATCATCCATGTTCATGTTTGTGCAGGAAGGTGATAACATTCGGGATCCAAAATTGCTTCAGCACTTTGAAATGAAAATTAAATCGATTTATCTCAGAAAATCACATCTGGGCCACAGCATGCAAGTAGTTTGAGATAAGGTACATTTAAGTGTAGCAATCTCAGGAAGAAAATAATTGACTTTGAGCCTAGAGTTCCCAAGCCCTCAAGCACTGTCAGGGGGTGTTCCGCATGCCATTTCTAGGCACACTGTAAACTAGTGGAAGGAAATTGAATGTTACGGTGAGTTAATATCTCCATTAACAGCATGGTAGTAGGCAAGCAAGATGATCGTTTTTCATGTAGAAATTCCAAAGTATGTTCCAATAAAAATAGTGCAAGAGCAGACCTACTTTCACTATTCTTGATCATGGCAAATGGAGCCACTGGTTTTATACTTTGTGGGTCAAGAATGTTTGGACGTTTCATACACTTATCCTCCCATTCACTGCAGGGTTTCAAAATACTATTGCAGTTTTTACAGATAGGTAAAGTAGTTGTATTGCTGTCAATTATTTAGTGTTCCGTGGAGCTTCGAGAGCATCAACACGAACTGCTCTTTATCAATTAGTTTGGTTCAGTAATCAATTCCCGTATGGGTTTCTGGACTCAACAGCTGCTGCACATTGTCTATATCTTTTCCTTCCTCTTCATAGAAATCATAGAAATCATAGAAACCCTACAGTGCAGAAGGAGGCCATTCGGCCCATCGAGTCTGCACCGACCACAATCCCACCCAGGCCCTACCCCCACATATTTACCCGCTAATCCCTCTAACCTACGCATCTCAGGACTCTAAGGGGCAATTTTTAGAATGGCCAATCAACCTAACCCGCACATCTTTGGACTGTGGGAGGAAACCGGAGCACCCGGAGGAAACCCACGCAGACACGAGGAGAATGTGCAAACTCCACACAGACAGTGACCCAAGCCGGGAATCGAACCCGGGACCCTGGAGCTGTGAAGCAGCAGTGCTAACCACTGTGCCACCGTGCCGCCCCAATGCTGGCCTTGCAACACCTCCTTCTTCCACCAGCCATCTTTCTGCATCGTATCCTTCTCCACCATCATAGCCAGGGTTTCATCACTAAAAAGTCTCACAACGCCAGGTTAAAGTCCAACAGGTTTGGCAGCACTAGCTTTCGGAGCCTTAAGCTCCTTCATCACTAAAAGCAGTGGTCTTCGCCTTGGGTTCACTGAGTTGAAGCAGCAAAGGGCTAAATAAGAAAGCTGCTTCATCTTCAAGAACCGTGGCACTATGGATTCTCCACACACCAAAGAATCAATGCTTGTGAACGGTCAGTAGGAGACGTACATTAAATATTTCAGTTACCTAACCTTGTGAAGGGTGTAGAGGGGCCACTCCAGTTGTGTGGGAGTGCACAGGAGTTCCAGGGGCATGAGAAGGACTCTGTCACAACCAGAAACTCAACTCTTAGTTTTTATCATAGGGTAAGTGTAATGACTTCAATCAGGCCATTGAGGTTGGCCTATTGGAATATGAAGTCCCTGATTAAGGAATCAATTGATGGACCAATCAGGGAATCTTTTCCTTGTATTTAACTAGGAGTGTCAGTTCCTCTGGGACTCCCGAAGGTAGACTGCTAGCACTGTGTACTGCTGTTGGAGTTGTAAATAAAGCGATTTTGGTGAAGGGACTTCTGCCTCCGAAGACTTATTACAGTAAGCAGGAAGAAAGCATTTCTCTAAATATATTTGACCAAAAAGAATGACCAGGGTGAGGTTAGGGCCGGTCAAGGACAGTAGTGGGAACTTGTGTATGGAGTCAGTAGAGATAGGCGAGGTGATGAATGAATACTTTTCTTCAGTGTTCACCAAGGAGAGGGGCCATGTTTTTGAGGAAGAGAAGGTGTTACAGGCTAATAGGCTGGAGGAAATAGATGTTCGGAGGGAGGATGTCCTGGCAGTTTTGAATAAACTGAAGGTCGATAAGTCCCCTGGGCCTGATGAAATATATCCTAGGATTCTTTGGGAGGCAAGGGATGAGATTGCAGAGCCTTTGGCTTTGATCTTTGGGTCCTCGCTGTCCACGGGGATGGTGCCAGAGGACTGGAGAATGGCGAATGTTGTTCCTCTGTTTAAGAAAGGGAATAGAAATGACCCTGGTAATTATAGACCGGTTAGTCCTACTTCGGTGGTTGGTAAATTGATGGAAAAGGTCCTTAGAGATGGGATTTACGACCATTTAGAAAGATGCGGATTAATCCGGGATAGTCAGCACAGATTCGTGAAGGGCAAGTCGTGCCTCACAAATTTGATTGAATTTTTTGAGGAGGTAACTAAGCGTGTTGATGAAGGTAGGGCAGTTGATGTCATATACATGGATTTTAGTAAGGCGTTTGATAAGGTCCCCCATGGTCGGCTTATGATGAAAGTGAGGAGGTGTGGGATAGAGGGAAAGTTGGCCGATTGGATAGGTAACTGGCTGTCTGATCGAAGACAGAGGGTGGTGGTGGATGGAAAATTTTTGGACAGGAGGCAGGTTGCTAGCGGAGTGCCACAAGGATCAGTGCTTGGTCCTCTGCTCTTTGTGATTTTTATTAATGACTTAGAGGAGGGGGCTGAAGGGTGGATCAGTAAATTTGCTGATGACACCAAGATTGGTGGAGTAGTGGATGAGGTGGAGGGCTGTTGTAGGCTGCAAAGAGACATAGATAGGATGCAAAGCTGGGCTGAAAAATGGCAAATGGAGTTTAACCCTGATAAATGTGAGGTGATTCATTTTGGTAGGACTAATTTAAATGTGGATTACAGGGTCAAAGGTAGGGTTCTGAAGACTGTGGAGGAACAGAGAGATCTTGGGGTCCATATCCACAGATCTCTAAAGGTTGCCACTCAAGTGGATAGAGCTGTGAAGAAGGCCTATAGTGTTAGCTTTTATTAACAGGGGGTTGGAGTTTAAGAGCCGTGGGGTTATGCTGCAGCTGTACAGGACCTTGGTGAGACCACATTTGGAATATTGTGTGCAGTTCTGGTCACCTCACTATAAGAAGGATGTGGAAGCGCTGGAAAGAGTGCAGAGGAGATTTACCAGGATGCTGCCTGGTTTGGAGGGTAGGTCTTATGAGGAAAGGTTGAGGGAGCTAGGGCTGTTCTCTCTGGAGTGGAGGAGGCTGAGGGGAGACTTAATAGAGGTTTATAAAATGATGAAGGGGATAGATAGAGTGAACGTTCAAAGACTATTTCCTCGGGTGGAAGGAGCTATTACAAGGGGGCATAACTATAGGGTTCGTGGTGGGAGATATAGGAAGGATATCAGAGGTAGGTTCTTTACGCAGAGAGTGGTTGGGGTGTGGAATGGACTGCCTGCAGTGATAGTGGAGTCAGACACTTTAGGAACATTTAAGCGGTTATTGGATAAGCACATGGAGCACACCAGGATGATAGGGAGTGGGATAGCTTGATCTTGGTTTCAGATAAAGCTTGGCACAACATCGTGGGCCGGAGGGCCTGTTCTGTGCTGTACTGTTCTATGTTCTATGACCCTTGGAAGGAAGAAAGGAAAGGTCAGAGCATCACTGATCATAGCAGAGTCTATATAATTGAAACCAGAAGTGATCACAAAGAACTTAGAGGCTTGTGTGGTTCTTGCAGGCAATGTCATTTAGTTTATATTGCAGAACAGCATGCAAGGAAGTTATTCCTGAGAACTAGCTGAAGAAGGGAAAATATTTGCCACAAAAGAAACCAAGTTTCACACTGGTTTCTTCAGCAATGGAACTGATGTGGAAGCTGCACCTTAAATAAGAGGACATGATGAGACCAATAATATTGATAACCAAAATTCTAAAGGTAGAATCAGCAACGGTGTAGTAAACTGTATATTGGACTTGCAGAATACATGAAGAAGCCACACCTTTGAAAAATTGAAATTATTTCAGGTCAACTGTACTGATAATCCACTTATTTAGGCAGAGCTTCCTGAAGTAGAGGTAGATGCTTCTTGTATCCACTTTCCTTATTGGTTACATCACAGACAAAAGTTCCCACTAGTACCACCTCTGTTGCCCAGTGTGCACTCGATGTCAATACATAGCAAACATAGGATTACATTCTGGTGAAATGGTGGCCACAACATGTGGAAAGGCCAGTTTTCTTATAGCAACGGACTTTTAAAGGATATAGTTCTTGCTGAAAAAGAGGATCTTTTTCTTTTCTTAAAATTATTCCCACCACCCCCTCTCACTCCTAACAAGAGGCTTCCTGCTGTCAAACATACCATCCTCTGACTCTAAGTGGCTGCCCCAGCAGCACCACCAACCGATATTTCAGGAAATACTCCCAACCCTAAGAAATTCAGGCAGGATCAGAGTCTCCCACAGCTAAAGAGTGGACATCTCATTCACCTGTTACAATAACACAGCTGAACCACCAGTTCTACAATGTTCATGCGCCGTTGAAATTAAATGTAATCAGTCAGTGCACTAAACCAAGGTGAAAGGATATAAAATCAGAAAGAATTGCATTACTTTAGTGTAGAATTATCATTAAATAATGGATAGAATTGGATCAGAAATAGAGAAGACCACGGACGAAACTTTCCTGTGCCACCCATCATGGGAATCGTAGCGGGCGGGAACGGGCCATGCAAAGGTCTGTTGACCTCAGGCAGGAATTTCTGGCCTTGGGGCGAGCGCAGCCGGAAATTCCCGCCCCACATATCCAAAATAGAGGCAAAGCCCTCCATAATCCCCGAATTAATAAGAGCAAGTGAATTGTTAACCAAAGCATGGGACTACGTGACAGGAAGCTAAACGCCCTTTAACACGGCTTTACAATGGCAACTTACTTAGAAGTGCACTAGCAAAGATTTAGAAGATATCTAAAGATGTCAAGCACAGTGGTCCAAAGATGGGAAATGCAAGGAAAACATAAGCAGCTTTGTGGTGCCATACCAAGAGCCAAAATGGCAATCATAGATTAACAGAGAACTTCTAAGGTGATGGCTTATTTAATAGTCAAACAAGAGTTAACTGTGAGCAAGAAGTTAAGTAGTTAGAAGGGGAATGTAAGCAATCTAGCAGAAATAGAAATCAGATAAAAGCGATGACCTACTTTCCTTTCTTGTAGTCATTCCAGCTGGGACCCCCTGGGCGTGGAGCCATGATGTCAGCCAACCTCTCCAGCATCAAAATATTTTCGTTTTCAATCTGCGCTCGTTGGAACTCGAGCTTCTACAAGACCAAATGCGTCAATTGTATAATTGTAGGTTTGAATAATCCCCTTAAATTAGATATTAACAAACTAAACTAATTTTCTATCAATAGCCATTTTGCTATTATCCAACTCATTGAATCCTGATCTTGAATGCCTTGAAGTACCCAAACAGATTCTAACTCCTTAGATGGTTAAGTGTGCTACATTGCCCCCTTATAACTTTGCAAAGCAACAATTTTGCTTTTCAATAATTTGCTCTGATCCACAATGGAATAATAATTTGCTTAAATCTGGAGTGTATTTCATCTGTTCTCAGCAATCTGTAAAGCAACAGAAACTGATGAATGTAAGCAGCATGCTTGTTACCGCAAGATTATCTTGTTAAAATTCTACTAAGGACCACTTAACCTCGAATTTTGGTTTGGTTTGTTAGCACTCTTGTTGCAGAGCAAGAATGCGTTGAGCAAATAACAGTGTCTGACACCTTAATGCAATCATGAAGGAGCGCTACGTTGTCAGAGATATTCCCAATGAGGCATTAGCTGAAACTTTCATTTGATTATTTCAGTGCATTCAGGCAGACAAAAGTGTATGGCACTATTCAAAGAGAGAACAAAGAAAAATGTCTCCTTATATCTTGGCCACCATTCGTTGCTCAATCAATATTGCCAAAAACATCATGGTATTTTACTATGCTCACTTATATAATCATAGTAATTGCATCTCGACGTAATTTATTGTATATGAAGTGCTTTCAAATAACTTCCGAGAAATGCAACAAGGCACTGGATAATGAAAGTTTTTCTTTCCTCCAAAAAGCCTGTAAACCGTTAGCCATTAAATGGGAAACAACTTGAGGTGTTTTAATTTATGTTTACAGAGAAGTGTACTAGCTCAAAAGGAGAATGCATCCTATTGGTTAGCTGTATTTTCTCCCTCTCAACCACTGGGGTATAATGTGTGAATTAGTGGCACATTGCTACAGATGCTATTTAGTTTTCTTCAGTGACTGAAATTCTTTGGACCCTTAAAAGCTCATTGTGCTAGACCCTGTATGACCTTTGACTGTTAAGGTGGTACCAAAGCTGAACAGATTGGATAGTTAAGGCTCGGTCGAAACTTCTTCTGAAGCTTGGGCTCCAGCTATTCATAATTTCTAACAATGAGTTGGATGAGGGAATCAAATGTAGAATTTCCAGGTTCGCAAATGACACAAAACTAGGTGGAATTGTGAGTGGTGAGAAGGAAGTAAAGAGGCTTCAAGACGTTTTCGACAAGTTGAGTGAGTGAGTACACACATGGCGGATGCAGTGTAATGTGGATAAGAGTGAGGTTATCCACTTCTGTAGAAAAAAAAAGAATGGCAGAGTATGATTTAAATGGTGATAAATTGACAAATGTTGATTTACAAAGGGACCTGGGTGTCCTCGTATACCAATCACTGAAAGCAACCAAGTATGTGCAGCAAGCAGTGAGGAAGTCAAATGGTATACTGGCCTTCACTGTAAGAGGACGAGTACAGGAGCAAGGGTATCTTATTGCAGCTGTACAGGGCCATGGCAAGAGCACACCTGGAGTAGTATGTGCAGCTTTGGTTCCTTTACCCAAGAAAATATACTTGCCAAAGAGTGGGTGCAGCAAAGCTTCACCAGATTGAATCTTGAGATCGCAAGATTGTCATATGAGGAAAGATTGAGGGGGGATTGAAATGTATAAAACTCTAAGGACTGGACAGACTGGATACAGGAATGGTGTTTTCCCTGGCCGGGGAGGATCAGAACAGAGGATCACGGTCTCAGGATACTAGGTAGGCCATTTAGGACCAAGATGAGGAGAAACCTTTTCACTCAAGAGGGTGGTGAATCTGAGAAATTTTCTACTACGCAAGGCCAAGCCTCTGAGTGCATTGTGCATTGAAGAAAGAAATAGATTTCTAAACACTAAAGGCATCAGGGGGCATTGGGTGAGAGCAGGCAAGTGGCATTGAGATAGAGGATCAGTAATGATGACATTGAATGGTGGAACAGGCTCAAAGGGCTGAATGGCTTACTCCTGCTCCTATTTTTTATACCTCTATGCTCATGTTATTTGTATCCTACCTGCTGCCTGAGCTTAGCTTCTTCTCGTTCATTTTTGGGTGGCCTGTAAATTCAGGAATTAAATGATCAAAGAATTCAAGCACTGGATCATGGCTACATTACACATAATATCTACATTAGTTTGGATCTTATGCTTCCAGGAAACTTCAAAGAGAATTATAGACACTTCCTACAAGTTCTATCATCCACAGACACAAAGAAATAGGGGTGGCAGCTTGATTCACGAGTTACCCTCCCAGGGAAAAGGTAAAGATTCAATTATTTTCTTGAGAATATACTGCTCAAAAGGAATTTTTTAAAACGTTCTTAATTTAAGTTGCGTGAATAATCTCTAACGATTACTCAACATGGGATAATACAAGAATAAAATCTGTAAACTGAAGCAGGAAAGAATCTCTATCAAAATTGATTTCTACATTTTCCAGGATATCTCATCATCCCCTAGAGCGAGTGGTCAATTTGCAATGTCAAATTTGGTATATTTCTCGGTGGGCACTTTCATATGGCACAAGTGTTTCAAATAACCTTGGGAACTCAAAGATAAAAGAAACAAAGGAGGAATTGAATAGGGAGGAGGAATAAGAATGAAGGAAATGAGATTCAAAATTTAAATAAACACACAGGGCTATGAAGGAATGAAAGATAACAAAGATGATGAAAGCCAGGAATAACAGAAGAGAAGGAAGGACAGCATTAAAATGATTTGGAAAGTAAGCAATTGAATGCAAACTCCTGAAGGAAATTGAAAAAGCTGAACCGTTCTCATTTTTATTTCTCTTTTTAGACTTATTACTGCTAAATAACTGGGCATATGGTGGGTGTGAGGAGAGAATCCACAGGAAATTGGTGGAAAGCATCTGTGATACAGCAAAGTTTGATGAAGTAATGAGATTGCCCGCGTCTTCATTTTGGCAACAGGGAACAGAAACTACCTTGTTTACCCGTTTTATTCTTCCACTAGATTGGCAACCCCAAAGACATCAGGGTACCAGCAATACTCACTGGAGGTAATGCTTGTTTATGGTACTGCGATCTCCCCCATGTGGTTCTTCTCACCTCCTTACTTGACATAAAGCCTGCCCCACCCACATAGTTTAACACTTTGTAGTTTAATTGAATTAAGGAGGAACCTTGAATGTTCATTTCCTCAAGAGGTAGGATGCGATGTATGGGGTGTTCCTAAAATGGAGATAGCTAATGACCCCAAAGAGTTTGACGCATTTCTTATTTTCAAAATGGAATCTAATACTGACCTCTGGACACTGACCAACTAGGTAAAGTGAAATTTTGCAAAGCAGCATACCAAAATAGGTTTTTCACTCATGTCTGTGAGCTTCAAATGCCATAATTTAGCAAATGTGTTGTGATTACAAGTAGATGCTTAGCAGATGCTGTTACAATTTCAGGTTTTGTTACTCTCTGAATGGGCTCAAAGTAGTTCTCTTAAACAAGCCTCATCTACAATCCAGGACCTGTAATTTTTCAGCAACCTAACCTTGCAGAGCGAATGAATGAATGCAGTCACTTGCTACACCATTGCAGCCACCTTAGAGATTGTGGATACTCAATATATTCTAAGAATAATTTGAAATAAGGATAGGATGGGTTTGAAGGGCTGAAGGGCCTGTTCCTGTGCTGTACTTATCTTTGTTCTTTTCCACATTCGGTGCCTTCAGCCGTTTCTTGACACCACGTGAAGTGAATCGAATTGGCTGAAGATTGACATCTGTGACGCTGGGAGCCACCAGAGGAAGCCAATATGGATCATCCACTCAGCAGTTCTGGTTGTAAATTGTTATGAATGAACCAGCTTTATGTTTCGCACTGATGTGCTGGGCTCTCCCGTTATTGCCCAAAGATGCGTGGGTTAGGTTGATTGGCCATGCTAAACTGTCCCTTAGTGTCAGAGGCACTAGCGGGGTAAATACTTGGGATAGGCCTGGGTGGGATTGTCGTCGGTGCAGGCTCGATGGGCCAAATGGCCTCCCTTCTGTACTGTAGGGATTCTATTGAGGATGAAGATATTTGGGGAGCCTTCTACTCCAGTAGGTTGTTTAATTGTCCGTCATCATTCATGGCTGGATGTGGCAAGACTGCAGAGCTCAGATTTCATTCGTTGGTTCTGGAATCACTTGGCTCTATCGCTTGCTGCTTGTGCTGTTTGGCACTCGGTGGTCCTGTCTTGTAGCTTCACCAGTTTGATACCTCAGGTTTAGGTATGCCTAGTGCTGCTCCAGGCACTGACACCTGCACTCTTCATTGCTGGTAATGGTAGAGTGGGGGATTTGCCGGGCCATGAAGTTACAGATTGTGGCTGAGTACAATTCTGCTGCCACTGATGGCCCATAGCCCTCACGTTTGCCCAGTCTTGATCTGTGTGAAATCTATCCCATTTAGGATGATGGTGGTACCACACAACATAATGGAGGGCTCTCTATGGGAAGCAGAACTTTGTCTCCATAAGGACTGTGCATTAGTCACTTCAACCGATACTGTCATAGACACATGCATATGTGGCAGATAGGTTAATGAGGATGAGGGCAAGTGTGCATTTCCTTCTTGTTGGTTCCCTTACCACCTGTCGTAGACTCAAGTCTAGCAGTTATGTCCTTTAGGACCTGGCTAGCTTGGTATGTAGTGGTGCTAAGCCACTCTTGGTGATGGACTTTGGAGTTCCCCACCCAGAGTACATTCTACATCCTTGCCACTCTCCATGCTTTCTCAATGTTGTTCAACATGGAGAAGTACTGATTCATCAGCTGGGGGGTGGTAGTGGTGGTATGTGGTAATCAGCAAGAGGATTCCTGTCCATGTTTCACCAAATGCCATGAGACTTTATGGGGTCTCGAGTCAGGGCAACTCCCTGCCATCTCCATACTATTGTACTGCCACCTTGCTAGGTCTGTTCTGCCGGTGGGATAGGACATACCCAGGGTTGGGGATGGTGGTGTCAGGGACATTATCTGCAAGGTATGATACCATGAGTCTAGTCTTTGAGACAACTGTCCCAATTTTGGTACAAGCCCTCAGATGTTAGTAAGGAGGACTTTGCAGGTTTGACAGAGCTTAGTTTGCCTTTTATCGTTTGCAGTGCCTAGGTCGATGCCAGGTGGTCCGTCCAGTTTCATTCCTTGATTATCCACATCGCGATGGATCAGGAGTTACATGTAGGCCAAACTAGATAAGGATGGCAGATTTCCTTGCCTAAAGGACAATGGTGAGGTGGATGAGTTTTAATTCCACATGTTAATTGATCAAATTCCACCATCTGCCATAGTGGGATCGAACCCTGGTCCTCAGACCAGTGCCCTGAACTACAAGTCCAGTGAAAATACCATTTTGCCACTGCCTCCCCGTATAACATGAATTACTTCATGTTATATTACTTCATATTATATTGCAATCATTACATTCATTACATGTGCTAACTGTCCAAGAGTGTTGAGTTAGTAATTGAGGTCAGTGTGAGTGATCTGATATTGATGACATTCATTTTCAAGGCATAGGCAATTCTCTTAACTTAAATGATTGGCAATCATACTGCCCCCAACCTCGAATTTGTCTTCCCTTTTCAGATGGCAGTAGCCACATGAAGACAAAAAGTTTTATTGCCATTTTGTGGATTTAGCAAAGTACTCAATAACATTGGGCTCAACTTATAAGTAATCATAGAATCTCTACAGTACAGAAGGAGGCTATTTGTCCCATCGAGTCTGCACCGGCTTTCTGACAGTGTGTCTTAACCAGACCCTCTACCCCTCCCTATCCCTGCAACCACACATATTTCCCATGCTTAATCCACCTAACCTAAACATCCTGGAACACTAAGGGGCAATTTAGCACGGCCAATCCACCTAACCTGCACATCTTTGGAGTGTGGGAAGAAATCAGAGCACCCGGAGGAAATCCACGCAGACACGAGGAGAGTGTTCAAACTCCACACAGACAGTAACTCAAAGCCGGAATTGAACCAGAGTCCCTGACGCTATGATGCAGCAGTGCTAACCACTGTGCCACCGTGCTGCCCTGGACGTAATGTGTAAAGGCCACCTAACTCTTCATAAAATGCCGCATGTTGCTGTGTACTCACTCAGCCATTTTTCTGATAAGCTCAGAGATATGTTGCTGCCATTTTAAATATATATCAGTGACTGGAAGCCTGTCCTTAACAATGACAGACTCTTTGCATCTGGCACTGATGCTTTCGCATTTTATTAGCCCATTGGTAAAATTGCAACAAATGGAAAAACCTGACACTCATGATGATACAGTTCTCGGAGGCAAGCAGTAATCATGGCTGAATATCCAGCAATAAAAAACAGCTTTTGTCCATGAAATAAGGATTTGTACCTTCTAAATGAAAACACAGGGAAAGGAGGCATTCAGAAATCAAGACACACGTCCTACCTTTTCAAATTATAAGTACTTGAAATAATTCCACTTTTTGGAGGGTTCATTATCTTAGCAATCCTTTCCAGGAGGCAGATATTGTCTCTTTCAATGTTTCCACGTACCCTTGCATCTTCCTGTTGAAAATCAATCCACCAGTGAAGAATTGAAATGTGGATATTAGTCAAAATGAAGAAGTCGCCTTAATTTCCTAAACATTTTTACTGTCTGCTTCGGTTCACATAAAGGAATTCAAATATGCCACCAAGTGCATAATTTTGCCTATGTTTCATCTTTCAAGCATTCTCTGGAGAACAAGCTGCACATCTTCTGCGTAATGTGTGTTACAACATGTCAACTGCATAATCGTACTGCTGTTGCACGTTGAAAAATTGTAAGTCTGTTCTGATACAATCAAATTATTTCATGGAACATGTCAAGTGAGTGGAAGAAATTTTGTAACACGTGGGTTGGATACCAAAGAGGAGGTGACTGCAAATGCATGGAGATTCAAATAATTACTATAGATTTAATTAACCTATACATTATTAAAATCAGTAGGTCACAACATCCATGGACATTCATCATAATCAATTCAATGCTAAACCTGGTGATACCTGTTTGTCCTGATGTAATAGGATTTTCCCAAGAGTTAACTTAAAGGATCCCTTTAAATATCACTTCTGAAAGTTGCTTACCAGTTGGGCTTGCCACGATTTTCTGGGCAGGCTAATGAAGTGATGTTTCAAGAAAACACAAATACCCTGCCTGAGGCCAAGTAGTCATTTATTGATTTACTGAACAATTTTTCATTTGGGGTTATTTTTCTGGTGCTACTATGCCAGGTTGTTTAAATTCAATTGCATAAATTGGCACGTTGGGATCTAAACTCATGACCCGAGTTGCAAGCCCAGTACTATACATTTGTTTACTCGACCCATGGTAGAATTAATTGGATAGTATCTTTTTTTTTAAAATCAACACAGCACAACAAAATGTACCCATAATAATCAAGGCCACTGGCTTAAAGTTTTCATGGATGAACAGATAGAACACTCACCAGCTACTAATACCCCCAACCAATGCCAAACCCAGGCCCCAGATATATACTGGTAGAATTCAATGGTGTTACCATCACTGAATCCCCCACTGTCCAACATCTTTGGGGTTACCATTGACCAAAAACTCAACTGGACTTGGCACAAACACAGTGGCTACAAGAGCAGGTCAGAGGATAGGAATACTGTGGTGAGTAACTCACCTCCTGACTCCCCAAAGCCTGTCGACCATTTACAAGGCACAAATCAGGAGTGGGATGGAACACTCCTCACGTGCCTGGGTGGGTGCAGTTCCAACAACACTCAAGAAGCTTGACACCACCCAGGACAAAGCAGCCCGTTTGATTGGCATCACATCCATAAACAGCCACTCACTCCACCACCGACACACTGTAAGCAACAGTGTGTACTATCTACAAGATGCACTGCTGAAATTCACCAAAGATCCTTAGACAGCACCTTCCAACCCCACAACCACTTCCATCTAGAAGAACAAGGGGATCGAATACATGGGAATACCACCACCTGCAAGTTCCCCTCCAAGCCACTCACCATCCTGACTTGGAAACATATCGCCGTTCCTTCACAGTCGCTGAGTCGAAATCCTCAAATTCTCGCCCTAACAGCACTGTGTGTCAACCCACAGCACATTGACTGCAGTGTTTCAAGAAGGCAGCCCACCAAAACTTTCTCAACGGCAATTAGGGATGGGCAATAAATGCTGGCCAGCAAGCGACGCCTATGTCCCACAAATGAATAAAGGAAAAGAAATCTCCCTGATAAAGATTGAATTCATTCTATCCACAATAATACTTCCTTATTAATTTCTCACATAGGAGACCCTGATGACAATGCAAAACAAAACTTCCTGTACGAAGATCTAGAAACAAGGCTAAATTTATTCATCAAGTCAAAACTTTGTTGACAGCTAAAGTGAATCCTACCTGTTTCTTATGGGTTGGCGCTGCTTTATTCTTGTTGGTGGATCTTTTCTGGGGTACAATTTGATTAGCTTCAGAACGTTTGGGTGATGCGTTCTGTTGTCTGCCCCTTTTAGAACTATAAGAAATGAGTTACCTGGTCAAACAATTCAAGAAATAACGGTACAGTACTGTGACAGTCTATTCCAGAGAATGTTATACCATTAAGTGCAAAAACATAGATGGGACAAAATATGCAATACAAGTCTGAGCATGAGAAACCCACTTGAGAGAAAATGTCTTTGGTGCACTGTATGTAGCAAAGCTGCTAAGGACATTTGTGCGAATCACATGATTGCCCTGCAGCACACAAGGACACTGCCACAGTATAAAACATTGTAAGGGTAGGCAGGTTAATGGAAGCCAGAGCTCAGAGATTGAAGGGGGAATCTATCTATTTTAAAAAGTGAGTCACACTGTTGTAGGGCAATAACGGGGATCGTGTCTTTTATATTTTAATTTATATGTCCATTCATATTTTATTTAATTTCAGTATAATACATGCAGGGCTACATAGAGCAAGCCCAGAGAGCCAGGCCACACCGAGGGAAGGAAAGGGTTAATGCAGACAGCTAGAGGCCTGCTCTGCGACAGATAACGCATGCTATCAACTTCTGATGTGCAGGGGATCGTTCCGAATTATCATGACAATGGGAGAACTGGCATTAAGACAACCAGGCTCCATATAGTCTATACAGCGTATAGTCTTCTGTAAAATACAATCATCTAGCAGAGGGGGGGAACGATTAACACATTGTTGTAAATTGGTTGGGCAAATACGACTCTTTGACATTATAATTGGGTAAACTGAATTGTCCAAGAACTGATTATTGAAGTTGAACTGAACAATGCAGTCTGCATAATGAAACTAGAAGAACCATCTTGTATCCAACTCAAGGAATTAATATGCTAATGTAAACCTTTGTGACTCGAAAAAGTATAATATCCTGTACCAATCTAACAGATTCAGAGAGGACTCGAAGGCAACCTGAGATTTCAGGCCAGAGTCCAGCTCTCCCTCATGCATGTGGAATAAAAACTTTTCTTGAAGTTCGGGCCTCACATCTGAAGGGACTCGTCGCAGGACTTTGAATATTAAGTCACGATATGATCTTTATTCATAACATTTGGTTAACCAAGAAAGATTTGGATTAGGATTTAATCAACTTTGAGCATGCAGGTATTAAAATACTTTGTAATTGCCACAGGCCTTGCGATGGACGTTGGCACGATGACCAATGAGAGAGTTTTACCTGCCAGTCAAATATATCAGGAAATCAAAATTGTCCATCCTTTGATGGTGTAATAGGTGTCCCAAGCAGTTGAGAAGGAATGGAAAGAATTTTCTTATTTATATGATAGTCTTAGAACACTGAATTTTGTAAAGGCTTCTGTAAAATGACGTGATGCTCAACTGCTTCATTTATAACAATTACCTGATTAAGTCAATTTAAAATATTAAATTCCTCCTCTCAAGTATTGCTAGTAGTTCTTGTGATGATAGTGTGCCATTGATATATTTTTATGTTGAAGGGGAATGTTTTAAAGTTCAGCTTTTTCTTCAGGCTGGTCCTAATTGCCTGCATTTGGCTCATATCCCTCTATACCCATCTTTCCTTAGAGATGACAGCTGTAATGCCTTTAGAAGGTGCTGCCCAAGGATCCTTGGTGAGTCCATGCATTGGATCATGTAGATAGTACATACTGCTTCCGCTGTGCATTGATGATGAAGTTAGTAAATGTCTGTGAAAGGGTGCCAATCAAATGGGCTGATGTGTCCTGGATGATATCAAGCTGCTCAATTGATGTGGGAACATCAGTCATCCAGGCAAGTCGAGAGCATTCCATCATATTCCTGACTTGCGCCTTGTGAATGGTACGCAGGCATTAGGGAGTGAGATGGGGAGTTCAATGCCGCTGGATTCCTAGCCTCTGTCCTGCCCTTCTAGCCCCATTGTTTATATGGCTAGTCCAGTTCAGTTATTGGTCAATGGCAAACCAGTGGATGGTGGGGGATTCAGCGATGGCAATGCCATTGAACGTCAAGCAGTGATGAGTAGATTCTCTCTTTTTGAAAATTATCATTGTCTGGCATTTTTATGGTGTTAATGTTACTTGCCACTTGTCAGCACTAGCCTGGATATTATCCAGATCTTGCTGCATTTGGACATGGACTGTGTCAAGAAGTTGGGATAAGATGAAAATTAAGGAATCGAATAATTAGAAATGTGTTCTGGTGTGTGTATGGTTAAAAGAGAGCAGGTCACACAACACAATGGAGGGTATCCTCAATGTAATGATGGAACTTTGTCTCCAGAAGGACTGCAATGGTCACTTCTATTGATACTGTCATGGACAGAAGCAGGTTGGCAAGGATGAGGTAAAGTATGTTTCCCTCTTGCTGGTTCCTGACCACCAGCTGCAGACCCAGTCTAGCTGCTATGTCCTTTACGACACAGGCAGCTTGGTCAGAAATGGTGCTACCAAGCCTCTTTGATGGATATTGAAGAGCCTCACCCAGAGTATATTCCATGCCCTTGCTTCCTTCAAGTGGTGTTCAACATAGAGTACCAGCTCATCAGCTGACGTGGTTGGTGGGAAATAGGGGGTAATCAGCAGGTTTCCACGTCCCATCGGATACTATGTGGTTGGGCCACATTGATGTTGGGCACTCCCATGGTAACTCCCTCCTGACTATATATCATTGTGCTGCCATCACCTCTACTAGAGCTGGACATACCCTGGGACGGTAGTGGTGTCTGAGACATTGTCTGTAAGATATGATTCAGTGAATATGACTACATCAGACTGTCGCTTGACAGTCTGCGTGACAGCTCTCCCAATTTTGGCACAAGCCCCTAGATGTTATTAAGGGGGACTTTGCAGGGTTGACAGTGCCGAGTTTGCTATTGTCATTTCAGATCCCTAGAGCAATGCCGGTGGTCTATGCGGTTTCATTCTTTATTGACTTTTTAGTGGTTTGATACGACTGAGTGGCTTGCTAGGTCATTTCAGAGGGCATTTAAGAGGCCACCACATTGCTTTGGCTCTGGAGTCGCATGTAGGCCAAACCAGGTAAAGACAGATTTCCTTCCCTAAGGGACATTAGTGAACCCGATGGAGTTTTTACAACAATCAACAATGGTTTCATGATCATTAGACTTTTAATCCCAGATTTTTATTGAATGCAAATTCCACCAGCTGCCATGGCGTGATTTGAACCTGAGCACCCAAAGCATTACCCTGTGTCTCTGGAATACCAGTCCTGTGATAATAACACGATGCCACTGCCTCCCCTATGATATTTCTGGTGTGTTGCGCAGACTGGACAATGAGCAAGGTCTTTTCCTGGCTTTCAATGCTTGATAATTTTTGCTAAATGCATCTATCAAAAGGAAAAAGTAATACAAAACAAATATCCTACTTTCTTGCCACAATGCTATTCCTGCTGGATATTCCTCCTCCTTGTGACATTGATTTTGAAGTTGATCTTTCTACCATGGCCGTATTGCCGTCTTCAGACGCATACATTCCCCTCTGATTTTTGAAAAGAAATACATAAGTCAAGAGCAAAATATTGCAGGTGCTGGAGTCTGAAACAGAAACAGAAAATGCTGGAAAAACTCAGCAGGTCTGGCAGCATCTGTGGAGAGAGATAGTAGACTTAATGTTGCGTGTCTGTATGACTCTTCTTTAAAGCACTGAAGAGTCATACAGACGCAAATATTTTCTCTCTCCACAGTTGCTGCCAGACCTGCTGAGTTTTCCCAGCATTTTCTGTTTTTGGTCAAGAAATAATATCTGTTCAGTTTGCTAAGTCCATACCAGAAATGAGGAAAACCACATGTAAAAAATAGGGGCTTTTTTATTACTTTTTACTGCCTCGGGTGTCAATAAGCAGCACTCGGGTGGTTTAGATGCAGTGTACAGTTCTGTCTGATTTAACACAGCTAAGTAGGGAACTTGGACATTTTGTTATGTTGAAGGCGCTATCTAAATGCAAATTGAGGTCATTATGCCTTAGTCCAAAATATGGAGAACATCACCTACTATATACTATTTTTATTTATCACCATCCCGGTCGGTGCAGGACTGTGAAATGTTTGTGCCACATAATAGGCAGTTTATACTACTGTTGTGCTTATGAGATGAATTCTCCCATTCCGCCTGCCACGGGAATCGTAGCAGACGAGGGGCAGACCATGGAAGGGTCCATTGACCTCGGGCAGGATTTTCCAGTTTTGGAGTGAGTATGGCTGGAAAATCCCACACTTGGTGTACTAGAAAGTGCTCTGAGGCTCTGAAACATATGTTTCTTTAGACTTTTACGATTTTCATTTAGAAAATGACCTCGATGTGGGTACTGTTCTCAAAGAGCAATGTTTTGAGATATTCAAATTTTGCCCCTCCTATTAAAAAAAGAGCTTTTTCTTTCATTAGAAATTGAAAGCCTAAAAAAAATTAGCAAAATAGAATTAATTAAAAAAAACCCTCGACTATCACAGTTCTCTTCACCAAGCTCCAAATGTAATGAAAACATACAGATTTTGTGAAGCCACTGTATGGGCAAAACTTTTAAATTGATTTAATTACTAACTTGTTCATACCAGAAATAATTTACCACAGTAGCAAATATCCATTTTTGCGTACGCTGCTGTAACTGGATTCAATCAATGCTTTGGGACTGTGGGAAGTTCTATAATGTAGTGCAGCTTGAATTTCCAGAAAGCATTTGGCAAAAGCCCATATGAAGTGTTGAGCATTCAAGGTAAAACACAAGGACAGAGGAGGGCTTGGCAGAAGGGTAAGGTGGGCAAAGGGGTAAGGGTCCCTGGGTGAAGGTTAAGGAACTGTACTGTAATAATCGTGGCGGATGGCAGAGAGAGAAGTGTCAAGTGGGATGCCTCAGGAGTTGGATTTGGAACCCCTTTTGTTACAAATTTAGATCAGAAACTGGCACTCAGAAGCTCCATGCAAACTAGGCAAAAGAACAGTTCATGGCAAAACGGGAATAGTCGAATAGTCGAATCTGAGCAGGTAGTTGGGAAACTACAAAATGAGTTGGCAATATGCAAACGAGAGGGACAATGCAAACTAAATTGAATATCATTCAGCAGGCAGTGAGTGATTCCAGAGGATATGATCAAGCTCAACTTTGAAAAATCAACATTACTAGTTTGTTTTGGTTGCACCATTCCAGGAATAACTGCTTACATGCCTACCATGAACTCTCTTATCTCTTGCAAAGGAAATTGTATCCCAACCACACAAAGAGATACTAGTGCCGTTGTGCTGGTGTTATAGACAAGTATGGGAGCATTCAAAGCAGTTAAGTTTGAAGAAGTCAGTCCAAAATTGCCTGATTTGATATTCTTTAACTTAGCAGAGGTACAACTGAAGTTTTCTTTAAGATATTTTGTCCAGTGCAGCTGCTTGCAAGGGAATGTTGATAACTTGTACATTGAAGACTTGGAAAATTGTTAAAGTTAAAGTTTATTTATTAGTCACAAGTAAGGCTTACATTAACACCGCAATGAAGTTACTATGAAATTCCCCTAGTCGCCACAGTCCGGCGCCTGTTCTGGTCAATGCACCTAACCAGCACATCTTTCAGACTGTGGGAGGAAACTGGAGCACCCGGAGGAAACCCACGCAGACACAGGGAGAACTTGCAAACTCCACACACTCAGTGACCTAAGCCGGGAATTGAACCCAGGTCCCTGGCATTGTGAAGCAACAGTGCTAACCACTGTGCCACCGTGCCGCATTGTGTAGTGAAGATGACAACTTGGAACACACAAGTCACTTTTTCTGTCTTTCAGTGTTGTTATTTGAATAGAATGAAAGATTTTTGATTCAACTTTAGTTTCTTCAAATTCAAAATGCAAACATTGAGACTTTAGGGGTATGTTTTTATGCAATCTTTCTTGAAAGCATCAAAATATCGTTTGCCCAATGCAAAATTATAGTTTGGTGTCAGGTAACATGCGTGCCCTGAGACAGAGGGCCCGATTTTACCATCAAGTTGCACCTGTTTTTGGGCACGAAAACTTGGTAAAGTCGGGCATGAAGCAAGTAGCACGATTGGCGCCCTTTTACCAAGACCCGAAAATGGCCATGATCGAGACCGTGCCCGAAACGGGCGCGACGGCCTTTTAAATGCATTTGCATACATTTAAATTGACTTAATGGGCTGCATGCCCAACTTTACCAGCACTTCCTCCTTTACCACTGTGTTCTCCCATCCGAAATCGGCACAAAACAGACATGCTCCATAAAGGTGCGATTCGGGTGCTCCAGTTAGTGAGGAGTTAAGTGCCTAATGTCCAGTGGCTCTGTGTTTGAGATCGGTGGAGGGGAAGGAGGGGGTCCGCTGCCACTCTGCCTGCAATCAGTGGAGGGGAAGGGGGGTCTACTGCCACTCTGACTGAGATTGGTGGAGAAGGGGGGGTCCACTGCCACTCTGCCTGAGATCAGTGGGGAGGAAGGGGCCCGTGATCAGTCTGGGTGGCAGGTGGGGGGGGGGGGGAAAGAATAAGGGGGTCAGTAATGTTGGGGGGGGTGGGGCAATGTCTGTGGAAGCCAGGGGGAGGCATTATCCAGCCCGGGAGGGATGTGGCAGGGAAGTCGCATTCTATTTTTTTTTTCTGCGCATGCGCAGTTGGAGGCACCAATCGGAGCTGCAGGGTTTCGGGCGCGTTAAGCCCCGCCCACAGGCTTCTGCAGTGCGATTCAGAATTGCTGATATTTTTGGAGGCAGAGCGAGTATGGGGGCGCCTAAGAACGGGTCTAAAAGTTGGATCTGAAACACTCCCAGTTTCAAGTCCACTCAACACTTAGAATCAAAATGGTAAAATAGGGCCCAGAGAATCCCTTCCCATAACTGACTAAGAGATTTTGAAACGAGGCCTTAGCGTAAATCGAATTCAAGTACTACAAAGTTAAAGTGAATTTAAAACAGTCACTCGGTTCAAAATCAAAGATTGCTTGTCTGCAAATAAGCTGTGTAATCAAAGCTAAATATATTAAGTGAAATCAACACAGTCCCGGATGACCATAGACTGCTCGCCCCTTTGAGGAGGAGAGCTGACTGATGGTGATTTAACCTGAAGATCACCACACCTCAGGAGAGGGGCAAGGTTGAGGAGACAGGGCCATGAATAACCATTCCCAGCTGGTATGGGAATTGAACCCACACTGCTGGCATCGTTCCACATTATGAACCAGCTGTCCAGTCAACTGAGCTAACCAACTCCCCTAAGTATGGACAGGTGGTTACTTATATTCAAAAGAAGGGACAAGTACACCTTAATCTGAGTTACATGGTTTACCTTTCTGATGGTATGTGCAGAGAGTAACAAAAGTGAAAGAAAAATACATCTTAAAATTCTGCTGTAACTTTACCTCACCAGCTTGATCATTGATGCTGTCACCTGAAGAAGTAAAAATAATTTTTGTAACAATGTACAAAGCAGAACATGAAGCAACTTTCAGAATAATTAGATTTCACCTAAGGTATATTGAACTTGCCACGAATAAGTTGCCAAGCCAAACCCAGAAATCACCGGTAGCTGTTGTAATACTTTTAAAGTAGAACTTTAGGACATTCTACTTCCATTATTGGATAAGAGGACATCCCTTAGGCAACTACGTTGATTTTCAAATACGATACAGATAGTAATGTCTCAAAACTAGCAATCTCAATGCCGAGTCTCTGTTGGATTTTGGATCTCGCTGGTTTTTGGGTCCAGCAGTTCTGTCTGGGCAGATCAGTTAAGAGGCGCTCGCCCACAGGGAAAGACAGGCATGTGAAGCCAACAACTTGTTGGTGTGACACTATGCCAATGGAACACCTAGCCAGTAAATTTTACACATCTAAGAATAATTAAAATTCACGCAAAACAGCTTAACAAAAAGTGTCATGTTTTGAGCACTCGTGTTCTGAATTTGAGACACTGTACTGGTACTCATTAAAGTGATGTTAAAAAAATGAAAAACCAAACAACTTTACACTTGAAGAGGGAACTATGTAATGAAAGAATTACAACTTAATTCACCTCAGGTTACTTTTACAGCGATCTATACGAGATGATATTTGCATTGAGGGTTGGCAAAATAGCCAAATTAACAACCTTAGACAAATCTAAGGTTGTTGCAGAGCTGGGAATAAATCTTCAAATAATTACTATTAATACACTAATGGTTTAATATGAGACTAGAAACTGCAGTTGACTAAAAATTAACATTTTTCATCTGCTATTTTAGCTGAGATATTAACCTACTTTAAAGAAGCTTCTCAGATTGATACCAGCCTACCTTTTGACATCATCTCTACCTCCTTCAGTAAAAGCCCATCCCTCTGAAAAAATCCATCTTAAACCTTTCAACTCTCCATCAAAATGTCTTCCTCAGTGCACTGCTGCCCACAACACGTGCATCTTTCCTATCACTCCAAACCGAGGTATGGTTTCTGACAGCAGAGTATTCTTGACATCGGTTACATCTGTGACTATACTCACTGCTCCTCCTCATGCTCCTTGACTTTCCCTCTGCCTTTAAACCCCGTTGATCATTCTATTCTCCACAATGTCTCTCCTTTGCAGGCAACCTTCAGAAACTGTTCTCTCCTGGTTTGGCTTTTAACAATGGCACTACTCAAAAGGTTTCTTCTCCCTGGTCCTCTCTTCTATCCACATGCTACCCCTTGACAGTATCTGAAAGTACAAATTCCATATGCAAGATAAGACAAAGATTCACATTTTCACTTCCTGTTTTGATTCCAATATTGTTAGTCTACTCTCTAATCTCCTGTTCAACATTAAGTCTCACGTCAAAGTTTTGACAGGTTTGAAGTAGATGAAACGAAAATAAGACTACTTTGGCTTGATCTAACTCCTGACTGCCACTTCTGGTCAAGTCTGGTAATGCAAAACCTGAAGAGTTTCTTTCACTACTTCAGCCCTCATCATTCCCCTAGCTGGTCTTTCTGTTTCCAGCACCACCAACTACAACTATTTCAGAAAACCATCAACCATGTCTTTAGATCCTTGCATAATTTCTCAACTGCAGTCCTTAAGAGTCTGTGTGGAGTTTGCACGTTCTTCCCATGTCTGTATGGGTTTCCTCCGGGTGCTCCGGTTTCCTTCCACAGTCCAAAGATGTGTAGATTAGATGGATTGGCTATGCTAAAATTGCCCCTTAGTGTCAAGGAGACTAGCTAGGGTAAATGCATGGGGATAGGGCCCGGGTGGGATTGTGGTCGGTGCAGACTCAATGGGCCAAATGGCCTCCTTCTGCACTGTAGGGATTCTATGTTTCAGTACTATTTGAAGAGATCAAATGCTTATAGGTTAGCTGCCGCTTGATTTCTTCCAACTATTACTTCAATTCTACAAGTGTTTGGTGGTTTCTATAGTTGTTAAAATTTTGAAAAAGTCTACAGGACTGTAAATGCTGAAGGCATCTTTTGCTGACATCAAGGCTCTAGCATAAACCATTTGCTGCCCAACATGGGTGCACTAATAGCCATTCACCTTGGAATACAGTATGCCTTGAAGCATGAAGCCACACAGAGGACAAGATTCTGGAAGAGGGAGGAGTAGGAGAACAGCTCCCAGCAAGTACCTACATCTTCCCCAAGTGTATTCAGGGAGCAATTCAGTTATCTGAACCTCAGCGAGGAATGACGTGTTGGATTTCAGTGCTTCAAAAAAGATATCCTCGTTGAAATCTATCACCTGCTGCTGCCATAACTTCAACCACTGCCACTGGCTGTTAATGTTATTGTGGCCAATTCAACAGTGCAGCTAAAGCTGGCTGGACACTGAAATCATTGAAATGCGCAGGCAGCTAAAAGTTGCTGTGCCACATGCATCACAATCAAAGGGCATGGATTAAATCACACATCCCTGCACCTGTTTTCATGAGCTATCAAATCTACCCTCTGCCATCTTCAGATTAGTCATTGCCTATTCCCAAAGAGATTTTCCTGTTTAGAAGAGACCCAATAGAAATTGAGCAACTCTGGAGCAAGATGCTCTAAATAACTGAGTGTATTTAACCTTAAGAGCATCAAAAAGATTTTAAACCCATTTAATCTAACAGATAAAAATGCAATATTGGAACTAATCCTGAGACACCTTGGTCATTTTGTAATAAGACTATATCCAAAATTTTAACCGTTAGATTTTATTTAATGTGCATTTTTATCTATCAAGTATTTAAGAATTATATGATTCTTCCCTAATAATCCAATTTCTCAACTTTTCTCATAGGATACAAGCTTTTATAATTTGCTCTAATATCTTACGGAAATAAATAACAGAATGCAAAAAGAGTTTCCTCAATGGTAATTGAGATTCTAAATTGATTATCTTAATCTGGTTTGCAAATTTGACCAAGGCCTTCAAATCAAAGGCCTTGATAGAGATGGAAACATATACTGAAGCAAGTACAAATCCAGGGAAATCAATTTGATTTCTCTGATATATTGAGTATTAAATTGAGCTCCTTGTAAGGATAAGCACCAGAGTGGTACTAAGCATTCTTGCACTGCTTTCCTCTTTTGAACCAACATCTTGTAACCATCTCCAATTAGGTGAACCAGCACCGAAGGCTGCACAACAATACCAATGATCCTTCCAAACAGCATACTGTGAGCATTAAAATATCAGAAAATGACGAGAACTACATATTGTCCTGATAATTAACTCGTGATGAACGAATGAATGTGTATTTGGTGAAGTCACTCCATTTCATGAGAGTTCCAATAGTGTGTAAAAAAAAATTGAAAGTTGGGGAACCAAGTACTAAGCTCTTAATTTCAGAAAAAGTAACTTTGCTGTATACATTGTAGAAGAAAGCAGTCTACATCGGTGAAAATATTTACACTTCACTTACATTCCTACAGTGCAGAAGGAGACTAGTGAGGTTTGCATATTTTGTGAATATCATGAGATGTACAATATATTCTATGTGTAGCTTTGCATGCAAACAGAATTTTGTCATTCAAAAACCCAAGTTATGTTTCTACTTTGTCAGATCTCTGGCAGCAGAAGACTCTGATTGAAGCCTGATCCTTCAAGAGTACCTTCTCCTATAGAATCACAAACTCAAGTTGTTAAAAGGACAACTGTCAGGAAGTCAAAGCACTACTCCAAAAAATGCAAGGAAAGTAAATAACAGTAAATGAGCTGATTAAGCATCGAATCCCAAAGGTTCGGTAATTGGCACCATGATGTAATTACAGAAGACACCAGTGATGAATGGTGCAAATTTAGATAACAGAACAAACAAGTTTACATAGTCTCTAGATAATCTGATTTTTTAGCAGTATTAAGGATGTGGGTAATTTGAATAGCATACTCAAATATAAGAAATTGCATCATCAGGTGTGTGCAATGTTACTACAGAATTCAAGGACTTAACAGTAGTTGATGCAATTTGTCTACTTATAATTCGTATTGTCAACACATACAGCACGTATTACTTCACTGGTGCCATCAACATTCAGTGATTTATAGCTTTTTCTAAAGTTTACTGACCGCTTCCTTTGTTTGTAGATTTCAGATTTGAGGGAACCTGGTCTGTACCAGCCATGGTGGCTCTGCTTATCTGATCTTCCTGTATAAAAGGTGACTGATGAAAGAGAGACGTCACAAAACCCCATCATAGGATCGATATAAACTTGCCCGAAGTAGTTGCTGTGGACACTGCCATTATTACATCATACAGTTAAAGCATTTACTAATGGACCTACTGTGCTGCAATGCAATAAACCATTACCTGAACCTTTGTGATCCATGACATCATAAAAGGTGACCATAACCAACGATACCTGATTAGAATCAGTAGCTATCTGTCAATTCAACAATGGTCCACCATTTACATATAAGCTTACAATAAAGATTTTCTTCAACAAGGAACATGAGAGACAGGGCAATAGAAATACATGGTGTGCGATCAATGATAGTAAACAACAAAATATTCTTATAAAAATTATTCAGCTGAATAAGGTGTCAGGTCTGCCTTTAGTCAGATTTCAAAAACGATGGAAGGCTTCAGCAGCCCCTAGATGAGGGAGAAGGAAAAGAGAACAAAAAGGATTCCAGATGGCTCGATCCTGTATTGGCAGTGCATGTGTATGGACACCAGGTGACAACTGGGCTCCACTGGATGTTCCTGTGGCTAAATTATCTCCCACAACTCTCTGCTTATGAGATTGAAGAATTGCTATTTCAAAAAGGTATTATCTGATTATTAGTGCTACAGAAGAGTATCCAGATGAGGATTCAGCACCTCTGGAATAATCTTTTTAAAAGCAATCCTTTATTTAATTCACTGATATGCCTTGAAATGCCCATATTAACTGCTTGCAACATCAATTTTGATAAACATCAAGAATATTTTATATGCTAAAGGGAGAGATACTTCGTTTATGGAGAACATATCCAAGCACCGATGTAGGGTAATTTCTAAAAGGACACAACTTAAAATAATGCAAGTTTCCATATTAACAAGACCGGTACAACTGTGAAACCCATTGAAAGGACCCGATGATAAATTAGTTTCAGTAATGGCCAATTGTCAACTGCTTGTTCCTTCTCCAAAAATGTTCTGTTTCTCCCTTTAATTGTTAGTGACAGATTTCCACACACACATTTATCTTGATTAACTCTTCCAGCTTTCTAACTTATCAATTGTTCATTTTCTTCATGACCACCACCCTGCGCTATCTGCACTTTTTCGCAATTTTACTCTTCAATTATCTGTTTCACATATTTTCCTCTTTTAATGACAGTAACAAATAGTGGCATCAAAAACGGAGAGCGATGACTAATTTAGTTCGTCTATCCTAGCTCATCTGCTATTCACATTATTCATAATTTGAAGGAATGTGCTGTCATATTTATTGAAGGCAAACTACACAATATGCAGAAATACTTCAAATTGGAAAATGTATATATTCATACATTTTATAAATCATAAACAAATTGAAGAAAGCACACAAAAAAGTATGGTTCCTGGTTCTTCAAATATAAATACTTATATTTGTGGCATTAGCACTGTATGGTTTCTGGTTCTTTAAATATAACCACTTATATTTGCAGCATTAGCACTTAATCTAAGGCATTCGGATTGAACATCTTACACAGATGTTGTACATACAACTCAAATATGAAAAGGTTACAGAAATTTAAAACATCAGTCTATAAGAGATGTAACAAGGGCAAGAATTTCATCTGCGTTTTATCTTTGATTTCAAATTTTGATCAGTTGCAAAGAAAATACTGCCCAGAGTTCAATGGAGAATGTGGACAAGTCATATTCTTGCATGCTTGGAGTGTGAATGCAATTCTTAAATTTATACTTTCATAAGACGTGGACATCGCTGGCAAGGTCAGCATATCTGTCCCTAATTACTTGCTTGCTAGGCTAGTTCAGAGGACAGTTAAGAATCAACCACATTGTTCTGGGTCTGAAGTCACATTTAGGCTTGACCGGGCAGATTTCTTTCCCTAAAGAAGCTTAATGATCCAGATGGGTTTTTACAACAACCGACTGTAGTTCCAAAGTCACTATTACTGAGGCCATTAATTTCTAGATTTATTAACTGAATTTAAATTCCACCAAATGCTGTGGTGTCCATACAGCATTAGCCTGGACCTCTGGATTACTAGTCCAGTGACATTAGTACTATGCCACCATCTTCCCTATTCATTCAATAAGATGTATTCAGGAAAATGTAACACAGCCACACTTCACAAATCTCAGGCCACCAACCATTAAACCAATAAAAGTTTCTGTAAAAAAAATCAACTTGCTCCACTGGAAAAAGCATAGATCTTAGGGAAATCTTATTTAACACCATTTATACCTTGTAGTCTGCTTTAGTCAGCATTTTACCAGCAACTTTTGGCCAAATCTCTGCGTTGTACAGTAAGTTTTAGAAATCAACATTCCAGTCTAGAATTGTACAGTTTATTTTTAAAGAATAAGTGAGAAGAGCTTTGCAGGTGTCAACATTGAAAGAACACACTATGTACATACAGAATTACAATTTCACTATGCATGGCTCCGAAAGACTTCTAGAAATTCTGCGTATTTCTTCTTCATTTCTGTAACCCGTACCGCTGAAAAAAAAAGAAAAATGAACAATCATATTCTTTGACAGATTTCACGTGCTTAATATTCATGTCTATTAATAATTTAGAAACATTGCCTTGGAGTTTGCTACTTCACTTGTCTCAATGACACCATTTTTTAATAATAACAAATTGCTTATATTATGTAGTTACAAATACCTGGCCACCGGCAAACTCTGTTTAACTATAATTGTTACTGTTTTATGTAGTAGTCTGTGGCAACATTGATTTCTGGACAAATGGCAGAGTAGGGCCAGATATCCAAAGCAAGATGATGGGCATAAATTAGATGTGCATTTCATTGCAATCAAACACAATGCAAGTAAAAATTACATATTTAGGTAAGGCAACTTGGCGAAAAAAGTGTTTGGAAATAGATGATGTCCAATGCCGATCAGGCACTTCTAACCAGATAAAATGAAGATCAGATTAGATGAGAACATGCCTAATACACGTGTTTCAATTTTTTCATTTCACAAACTACCTCTTCCTTACAAAGATATGTGGCTTGCAATACCTTTTTACACAATTTTAACCCGTATTTACACCAATAGTAGAATATATTTAGCTGCATTGTAAGCTTCTTCACCAATGAATCTCTGATTCAATGCCTCCACTGAGAGGATGCAAAATGAGAGGATACACGATTACTGCAACCGCTGGAATTACAGAAACAGCAATCAGATGTGTATCATGACACTCACTGAAAATGTCCTCCACCCCAAATGGATCATAGATTTGCACTGGCTGTAAATTTGAGTTGTCCACTGGTTGTAAAATAATCTATATAAATGCAAGTCTTTCTTTGTATTTATTCATTTTTTTAAAATTATGACAATAAAAATCACATTTATTCTTAAGGATATAAAAGCATTAGATACAACTCAATAATATTACATCTTATCTCAACCATTTTTTACACTGGTGTATTTAAGGTGCAGTTGCATCAACTTGTTTGTGAATATTTCTGATTTCTGTTCCCAACCTTTGCATCCTATTCACCTTAACCATATTTTCTGACCCCACATACTTTCTAGTACAAAGTTTCATCTCCATAACATAATATGCTGACATTTCTTACTTTCCCCATCTACTAAAACTCATTTGTGCTTGAAACGGCCAGACTTCACGACTCTAATGATCTCTTGGACAACCCTGTGCCCTCCCTAAACTGCAGCTCATCACAAATTACTGCCCAAATCTCATTCTATGCTACATCCCAAACACCCATCACCCCTGTCCCTCACTGTCAGTGATACTAGCCTTTTGTGCAACCTCTTCCCCATGCATTACTAGTGGTGACTTAAAGTACCTGTGCTACAATTGCTGGGGTTACCTCCAAAAGCTCTTCCACCTATCTCTCCTCCTTTTAAGGATCTTATTTAAAACCAGTCTTTTTAAACAGTCTTTTGATCACCCCTAACATTTACTTTGTTGAGTTGATGCTCAATTAGTCCATACAGCTCTGAGGCAGCTTGAGTTATTTTCTATTTTCAAGGCACCACATAAATACAACTTATTATTAATGACGAATATTGTAACCTGTCTTGTTTAGTATTGCAATGAATTTGTTAAAGGGATATTTCATAAACAGAATGCTCAAGGCAGCTGAAAGAATGATCAGTTTGCCATCTTGACAGTTCCACAAATTCGACAGCAATTAACAGAGTAATGAGAAGTGTCTCAAGTTTGATGTTGTGTCTGTTAGCATGCAAGCTAGTCGCGTGCAACTGAGGTGATAACAAAAACTTCAATTTGTCCAAGATCTTTTAAGCTAAGTCAGAGGCAGGACAAAGAAAAGAAAAATTAGTCAATTAGTGCTCAACATTAGTGACCCCTGCTGGAAATGGTGCATGGATATTATACTAAACTCCTCTGACCTCATTCTGATGCCCCCCATGTGATCAAATGGCCACTGTTCCACTGAGCTATGCGCATGCACAGCTACAGAGCAGCAGGTAGCATGTGTCATGTTAAATACTGCGTTTGGGCAAAAAAATTGACAAGTACACAACAACAAAATGTGAGTAACAGGACACTCCTCATCATAGGTTACATGAATAATGATCCAAAAAGCAATTAACCCAGGGTGCTTAGAGTAATACAACCACATTCGAAGGAGCATACTCCTGGAAAAAAGTGATGGAATTTTAAAAACCCTGCTGTGCACTGACAACTGAACACATAGTTCAACAAATCAATTAATGGGGAATATTAAGTATAATTATAACATGTCAGGTGATATGTACACCAGAGATACATCTTCATGCAATCTTGCAAAACACTGAATATGCACTACGCCTGTGAAGTGTTTTGTCACAATTAACAGTGACTATTTACTGACAACTAAATTTATATCCCAAAGTCAAAGAAAAATTAGCTCTATTTCCTCAATATTTATGTACAATTCTCTGCTGGAAAAAATCAAGCAATATTAAAAGTGGTTGCCAGATTCCTTTTACTTACATAATGTGGCAACTTCACCACCTTCCCAGTTTATCACATCTTGCTGCAATCCATTCACAATTGTCTCCAACTTTCCGCATGTGTCACTTATCTCCGCTAACGCAGTAAGCTCCTTTGTAAAGAGGTGTAAGAGGACATCAGATTACAAGCACTTCAGGATTCTGATATTGTCTAGACACTAAATTTTGTATCTTCAACCATATCAGTCGCAGTAACAGTACAGTACCAAATAGACTGGCCAACTAATATGTGCACAAACTATCATCTGATTTGACTTGATGGAGAGCTCATTTTGTGCAAGGCAGGCAAATTTTATACAATAGGCCTTACATTTAAGTGCACCGATTGCAACTGTGAAGGAACTATGTCAACTCACTGCAATTGCATCAAGTTCATGTAATCAAACCGCAAATCTACTGTCAACACATTCCAAGATGTCATGTGTGTTTTTTTCTCAAACCAGAACATTTCCATAGAAATTCAAGAACTAATATCTATCATTACTGTCATAATGCAGTTCTGTCACTTAGGAAATGGATATTATAGGGGTTAGACTGTACTTGAAACAAATAGTTCTGTTTAAAAGGTTAAAAAACACCCAAATCTTGTAAAGAACATATGCAAGATACTTTATCAATTGTTCAAGAAGTTATCAATTGTTCAAGAAGTTATCAATTGTTCAAGAAGTTATCAATTGTTCAAGAAGTTATCAGAAGCATCCCTCCTCAAGGCAATAATTTCAATTGCAGAAATCAGCAATTACATTTTAGTTTTCCAAAACCTATTTTGCAACTATTTGGACTACCTTGACAGTTACACTTACTATACAACACCTATTAAACAATCAATAATTAGACAACATTAATTATGTTTTAATAATCTCAGTACTGCACTTTAGACTCATAAGTAAGTAAAAGTCTTACATTAATACAAGATGTCAAGAGTTTATGTACAGTTTTGCAGAGTGATCCAAAGTTGCAAAGTTGAGGTGGTGCCTTATTACAATGCACACCAAATTCATGCTCAAATGCTAGTGAAAACACGGTCATTAGCTGATGGAAGTCCGAAAGGGTAAGCTTCAAGGTTTGAAAAGTGGTATCATTACTCTCTGTGGGGCCCAGGAAAACAACCTAAATAAAAAGCAAGGTTAAACATAAAAGTTACTGGCGTTGTTACCAAGGTAATTCCTTACTCAAAAAGTATGAACAAACGGAAATTAATACAAAATCAAATACTGCAGATGCTGGAAATCCAAAATAAAAATAGAAAATACTGCAAAAGCACAGCAGGGCAGACAACATCTGTGACCCTTCATCAGGTCTTTTAGTCACTGACCTGAAATGTTAATATTGTTCATTCCCACAGATGCTGCTGGAACTGCAGCTAATCATCGAACAATCATCGATAGGTTCTTTCTTGCCAAGGTCAAACATTTTTTTCAGGATGCGTCAGGTCTAAGAAGTTTGAAATAAGCTGCAAAACTTACTGTTTTCTTCATCTCTTCAAGGTGTTCATTTGTTTCCTTTAATTCCTCAGAAAGTTTCATCAACAATTTCTCCATGGAATCAATTGAAGGTGGCGAGCATTTCCTGAAAGTATTTTTAGATAAGGAATATAAATAGCAGAACACAGAATTGCTCGTCTCTATTGTAGTTTAAATTTATTGCAAGTCTTACTCTTTCCCGAACATACTGGGTTTATTGACTTCAGGAAAATCAAAAGAACTATAATACATTTGCTAGGAGTCAGCTTTACACGAGTGGTAGGATTCTATCCTTTGAATGAGAAGGTAGTTGATGCAAGTCACACTCCGGAACTTTGAACATTGAATCTGACACTTTAGCGCACTGCTGTTGGAGTGCGACAGTTGCAGAAACCATCTTTTGGATGAAAGGCAAGCAGAAAAACTCAAAGCTTCCCAGGTGGGATTTAAAAACCACATGTTATAATTTTTTTTTAAAATCAGAAGCCAATGTTCTATCATTCAACACTACCAAAACAGATAATCAGTCACTTATTTCATAGTTGTTTGTGAATTTTGCCGTGAGCGCATGAGCTCCCATGTTCCCTGACTACAACAGTGACTCCACTTTGAAAGTACTTAATTGACTGTGGAACACTTTGGGAGTCCCAAAGGTACGGAAGTCACAATATAAATGCAACTTCTGTTTTTACTAGTTGTCTATAATATTGTCTTTAATATTCCTATAACAAACTTGTAGATTCAAAGTAACTTTTTGAAGGGGTTTATCTCATCAATATATGTTTTCTAAGCTTCAGGAACAACTGCATGCACATTTGAGTGTTATAACAACAATTTGTAGGTGGTAAAATGTCGGATCAAAGTCTCTTAAGAGGTTCAGGGTGGCAAAGCAAAATTCTACTTGCTTTCTTCCTCGTAATTCAAAGTTGGCCTCAGCTTTTTTAAGAAGTCTGTGTGCATCAAGAGAAAGGTTGAACTCGAAGTTTGCCGGTGAACGAAGATGAGGGTCATTTCGAACTTCAATCAGCAGCTGTGAATTCCATGCATGAACAGAACTTAGAAAGACAATAAAAATTAGAACCAAATCATAGAACCATTGAAATCCTACAGTGCAGAAAGAGACCTTCCAGCCCATTGTGTCTGCACCGACTCTCCAAAAGAACATCCCACACAGCCCCTCCCCCTCCTTCCTATCCCCATAGCCTCATGCATTTACCATGACTAATCCACTTAATCTATACATCTTTGGACAAGAGGGGGCAATTTAGCACGGTCAATCTCGGTTCATCAGCATGCTTTAAAGTTTCAAAGAGAAGTTTCAATTCACTGGCCCTGGACCCACTGGATTTTCTCAGCACATAATGTTAAGAGTCCATTTTAAACTCTTTGCTTAAAATGGAAAAAAGCATGTCAGCACCAGGCTTATTTAACACATCTGATACACTTCTAGTAGGATACTTTTCATTAATTTCAGATAACTCTCACCAGCATTTAATCATATAGTTTCAAGTGCTCTCTCGACACTTTAACAAAGTCTTTGGGCCGGATTTTACCATTTTGAGTCTAAGTGCCGAATCTGGGCGTCAAATAGGTCCGCGCCTGGAATCCTCTTTCCAGCGCGCCCATACGCGTTTTGTCAGCTCCGGTCCTATTCGCGCTGTGGGCCGATCGGAGCTCTGAACTGCGCATGCGCAATTCAAAAAAAATCTGACAGAGTGCGCCCAGGCGCGAAAGGAAAAAAAAGCAGCTCTCTGACGATCATCCTCTGGTCGGAGGGGTCCGCTGCCACTCTGCGGGCGATCCCTCCTCTCGGAGTGGCCATGCCATCCCACAAAACCTTCAGGATGAAGCGATTCCTCGCTAAGAAGATGAAGCAGAACCGTCCGATTCCACAGTGGATCCACATGAAAACCGGCTACAAGATCAGTACAAGTCCAAGAGGAGGCACTGGAGAAGGACCAAGCTGGGCCTGTAAAGGGATACGCCATCACTGGTACACTACCAGCCACAGATTACTCTTCCCTGCAGGGGCAAGAGAGCGGGAGAGATGGCTGTGGCTGGGAGTGTACCAGTGATGGTGTACCCCAGCTTGGTCCTTCTCCAGTGTCTCCTCTTGGACTTGTACTGATCTTGTAGCCGGTTTTCATGTGGATCCACTGTGGAATCGGACGGTTCTGCTTCATCTTCTTAGCGAGGAATCGCTTCATCCTGCCCCGCTCCGCGCCCCCCCCCCCCCCCTCCTCCCACCCCCCCAACCAGAGGATGACCTGGGTCAGAGAGCCGTCGGAGGCTGCAGCGACGACTTCAGGCTTTTATTTTGCAGGTCGCTTACAGCGCGGATGCGGAATGGACCAGAAGACGGTGAAGTGGGATTTAGCGGTAGCGTTGGGTGCGCGGTTCATTAAGTCGATTTAAATGCATGCAAATGCATTTAAATCGTCGGGCCGCCCGATTCGGGTGCGGGGGTGTCGGTAAAGCCGCGATCTGTTCGGAATCGGGTGCAGATCGCGGTATAGGCCCGACGTCCTTCTTTATCGCGATTTCGCGCCCGAAAACGGGTGCAAAGTTTTGGTAAAATCGGGCCCTTTGTATAGAAAAATTGACCAGAAGTATAAAACCTATAATTGCATCGCATGTTTTTCAGAATTCAAGTGGATTAAGCACAAAAGTTTCTTATAACCATCTTTAGACTTGATTGAAATCTCAGCTGAAGATGGCTACAATACAGGTGTATTAATATTTACACCCCCATTATGCTTTATTAAAATCCTACAAATGACAGTGCAGAAGGAACTTAATGCAGTTGTTTTTATAAGTAAGACATCACATGTAAGAAATCATCATTTCTAACTTACATTAAATGGTATCACAGTATACATTTCTGAATATGTTCATTATTGCTTTGTTATTACAATTCTAGCAGATTTCCTCTGGCCTTCAGAGTCAAAACCAATTGAAGTCTACAAGTGTACTGTGTGAAAGAGCATTGGATAATTGGGGAATGCACAGGCATAATTCAGTCCCTATGTTAAAATCATACATTCAGACCTTATAGAATAGAATTTCATAGAAACCCTCCAGTGCAGAAGGAGGCCATTCGGCCCATCGAGTCTGCACCGACCACAATCCCACCCAGCCCTACCCCCACATATTTACCCACTAATCCCCCTAACCTACGCATTTTAGTATTCTAAGGGGCAATTTTTAACCTGGCCAATCAACCTAACCCGCACATCTTTGGACTGTGGGAGGAAACCGGAGCACCCGGAGGAAACCCACGCAGACACGAGGAGAATGTGCAAACTCCACACAGACAGTGACCCGAGCCGGGAATCGAACCCGGGACCCTGGAGCTGTGAAGCAGCAGTGCTAACCACTGTGCTACCGTGCCGCCGTATCTTTATATATTCTGATTTTATACCTTTTATCATTTAGTAACAACATTTTCAGCAATTTGGAAAGTAGAGTTGGTTAGAGTATAGCAATTTCTCTAAAGTGCAAGTTGAGGTATATGTGCATGTAGATGTCAGTTGTCAACAGGATTATCTGTCACTTTCTTCACCACACCCCAGTCAAATAGCCTACTGACACCTGAAGACAGGTAATCCTGAGATTAAATGTAAGCCAGTTAGGGACTCCATGCCTTTAGGAGAGGATGAGAATGGATCAAAGACAAAAGACAAAAAAAACGATTTGACATAATCAGGGGAAGGGAAGCAGGTGTGGACAATTGGAGTGCTAGAAATAAATCCAAATATTTATGATATATCAATTTTTGAACCTGCCTGCAGAATTGTGATCTACATCAATGCATGACAAATGCATACAGGTCTTGAAAGATAAACAGGAAATGGACTATTTTTTGAAAACAAAAATAGCAGAAATACAAAACAGAATCACAAAACGACAGAAGGAATTTACTTACACAATACTACTCTACTTACCTAATACTTTTAAAATCTGTGGTTTCAACTGCAGTAATTTGTTTATATTGTTGGAGGCCACCCAGCATTTTATCCATCATCACCAACTGTCTATCAGGACTTGCCCTACCCTAATGAAAATATTACAACTTTGTAAATGTTGGTCAGAGCAGCATTTAACATACCATAAAAGCAACGATAATGATAATACCTTTTAATTAACCTACTTCTGCAAACAATGTTGTGTGCACCCATGTAAACTGCCACAATTAAGAATGGCAGAACAAACTGGGTCACAGGTTACCTAAACATTGTGGAACACAGGGAGTTTACATAGATACAGCGCCAACACAAGCATGTTTAGGTCAGTAGTACTGCACGATGCCAATAATTTCAGATCTATAGTCTGAAGACCCAGAGAAGAAATCAGGCTCAGTAGCAGCCATTTGGAGTTTAAACAAAATTCATGGCACACACGCACACTGCTGGTGTGAAGGGTGCCAGACAATATATTGGTAAAGGGGTTACTGGCCAGTGCTCTTCATGCTTGTCTTAAATATGGAGAGCAGGCCTTTGAACAAAAAAAAACTCAAACTGGGCATCCATGAAGCATTGCGGGCCATCAGCTGCAACAGAACCACATTTAGTCACTATCTATTACCTGCAGATCTGGCATATCCCCCACTCCACAATTACCATCGAGCCAGGGAACTAGGAGTGGAAGAGAGCATGCCGGGGTAGCACCAAGCACACCTATAAATGAGGTGTCAGTCAAAAAGCTACAAGAGAAATGCATACTAAACTGCAGAGTCAGCATGCCACAGACAGAAGTAAATGATCCCACAACCAACAGATCAGTTCAAGCTTTACTGACCTGCTACATCCAGTTGTGAATGGTGATGGACAATTAAACAACAGGAAGAGACGGCTTCACAAATAACTCCATCCTCAATGATGTGGGAGACCAGCACACTAGTGCAAAAGACAAGGCTGATGTGTTTGCATTCATCTTCAGCTGGAAGTGCCAAACAGATGATACATCTCAGCCTCCTCTTGAAGTCCCCAATATCACAGATAATAATCTTAGCAAATTCAGTAAGTTGCTTCATCAATGACCTTACTTCCATCACGGCAGAGTGGGAATAATTGCTCAATATTCAGTACCATTCACAACTCCTCAGATACTGAATGATTTTGCGCCCCCATCAAGCAAGATCTGGACAACATTCAAGCTTGGGCTGACAACTGCCAGGTAAAATTCGAGCCAGGTAACGACCATTTCCAACTAGACAGAATCTAACCAGCTCCCCATGGCATTCAACTGCATGACTATCTTCAACATACAACTTCTGACCTTGAGATGTCATTGATGGATCAAAGCTGACATGAGGCCAGGAACCTAGTGGCCCTGACAAAATCCAAACTGAGCATCAGTGAGCATGCTATTGCTGAATAGGTAGGTGCTGCTTGATCACATCTGGACTTGGCCATTCCTTTACTGTCGCTGGGTCAAAATCCTGGAATCCTTTCCCAACAGCAGTGTGTGTACCTACACCAGATGAACTGTGGCAATTAAAAATGGCAGTTCGCCACCCCTTGCCAAGAGCAATTATGGTTAGGTCAGTGATATTCACATCACATGAAGAATTTTTAAAAATCTTCTGCTCATCATGTTGCAGTAGTCTTCAAATGGGCATATTGGGCTGCCTTCCATAACATCCGAATCTAGTGTATTTGCAATGGAAGTCCTGCATTGCCCTTTATGGAAGGAAATTCAATTGTTGGACTACTATAAGCAGCAGAATACTGAAGAAATTCCCAAATCAAAATGCTAACCAAGAATGCAAGGAGATAACTGAAATAACTAGCAGTTAAATTATCCATTCATCAAAAAGAACTCAGCTATGCTATCCTAGTACATCACCCCATGGGAAATTTGAAATCTGATTTTAGAATAGTCTAAACATTAAGGCAAATGAGGTAACTTTTAAAAAAAAGCAAGAAGATACATTACCAAAAAGAGATCAAAGTCCTCAGCACTGCAGACTCCCAAGTTATGCCCAAGCCAGGTCATTTCTGTGAAACAGAAGTGTTAGTGTTTCTCAAAATAAAGCAATTTTATATCAATTTAATGAGGAACAGTATCAATATTCTTTTTAAAAATTATTCTTTCAAATTTGATTGCAGTAGGTACAAGAAAGATATTTTGCCCTGTATTCCTTTGAGTATAGCTGAGCAGATAATTGATACATTTAAAATGATATAAAAAACATTTAATAAGATAGATAGAGAAACTATCTTCCTGATGGGTTCATCTTAAAACTAGCACTAAATTTTCTGAGTGAAATTAGGAAAAACTCCCTCCACACAAAGGATATTAGAAATCTGAAATTCACTTTCCTAAAGGACTGTGGGAACTAGGTCCAATTATAGTCATGGAGCAATCCAGAAACAGGCCCTTAGGCCCAACCGGTCCAGGCCGACCATGGTGCCCTCCCAACTAATCCCAATTGTCTGCGTTTAGCCTATATCCCTCTAATCCTTTCCCATCCATGCACTTATCGAAATGCTTTTCGAATGTTGCTATTGAACCACTTTCGATGGTAGCTCATTCCATACACGCACCATCCTCTGCGTGAAGAAGTTGTCCCTCAGGTCCCTTTTAAATCTTTGAGCTCTTGGTATGAGCTCTTAGGGTGACCACTCCTGGAATACTCAGTACAATTGTCAAGCAAGTTCAGCATTCTTCAAAGTCCAAATTGTCTCATTTCTCTGTGAGCAGTCTCCAGATTCTGATAAGGTTTTCTCTTTTTTTGCCAGTACCCCTTCTCTTCCCTGCTTCCCCCAATCACCCTGCCATTCAGTTTCACTGCATTATTCCCCTCTTGAATTTCCACTCAGTTCATCAAGATCAAAAATAAAAATCAGAAATTTGATGCCCATGTCCCTAAAAATTGTTCGACATATTGCCTGCACAATGCAAAACAATGCAAATTGAGATGGTGCACTACATTATTTAGTCATATCTTTTGATTTGTCACATGTATTAGTATATAGTGAAAAGTATTGTTTCTTGCCCGCTATACAAAGCATACCGCTCATAGAGAAGTAAACGGGAGAGTGCAGAATGTAGTGTTACAGTCATAGCTAGGGTGTAGAAAAAGATCAACTTAATGCAAGGTAGATCCATTCACAAGTCTGATGGCAGCAGGTAAGAAGCCGTTCTTGAGTCAGTTGGTACGTGATCTCAGACTTTGTACCTTTTCCCCGACTGAAGAAGGTGGGAGAGAGAATGTCCGGAGTGCATGGGGTCCTTAATTATGCTAGCTGCTTTGCCGAGGCAACAGGAAGTGTAGACAGAGTCAGTTAATGGGAGCAATGAAGAGGTCAAGTGCCCTTTGGATGGGAGGCTGGTTTGCGTGATGGATTGGGCTACATTCACAACCTTTTGTAGTTTCTTGCGGTCTTGGACAGAGCAGGAGCCACATCAAGCTGTGATAAAACCAGAAAGAATGCTTTCTATGGTGCATCTGTAAATGTTGGTGAGAGTCGTAGCTGCATGGGTATTTTCCAACAGAATGCTGCCATACATTCCATTTCAGATGACCACCCAGTCTTGTCTGGACGGGAAGTTTTTCGACCTTGGTTGGTTCCGAGCAAAAACAAAACCGACCACCATGCACATCCACAACCTTGTTTGCGGATGACTGCTGTGTGATGGTTCATTCGTGCAAAGGGCACTTGACCTCTTCATTGCTTCTCATAAGAGGGTTGACCCATCTTTAAACATTGCCAAGATGAAGGTGACAGCAAGACAGAACAGCTGTGGCAGAGATAGGACAGGGAAGCCAACCTGGGCTACAAATTCCACTCTCCCACGCAATAACATGCCCCCACTGCGGAAGAACCTGTGGATGCAGAGTTAGGCTCCTTAGTCATCTAAAGGCTCACCACGCCTGACAAACGTCATCCTCAATCTCAATGGGCTGCTGACAACACTCCATATCATTCAACAAAGCACTTTTCAAAGCAACTTTTCAAAGCAAACACTTGTGTGATGAATTAAATATCTGCTTTATATATTTCTTTATAGGATTTTGGTAGCTAGCCAGGAGCACTTATATTTAATATGCTTGCTCGGAACAGCATATATAAAAGATACACTGTTTGTGCCAAACCCACTTCAATAACTATATATAAACCGCCTTTTGACAACACTTTGATCTTACTTTGTTCTAGTTCAGACTTCAAAGCAAAATACAGGTCTATCTGCTGCCCATAATCAATCTTTCACTATTGAAGTCCCACACTGCCGAGAATTTAGCAAGCCGAAGCTAACAGACACTTTCTCAATATCTGATTCCACATACAAGACAAGTTTTGGCATATTTATTATTTTGATCCAGATTCAAGATACAGATACTAAAGCCAAGGATTCTGATACTAATGATCAAATGAAGTTTGTTCTTGCTTGCACTTAATTTTATTTAATAACATCGGTGCACAGTTTGTAACCCAAGGTACAAGTTTTTCAGAAGGGTGCTGGGGTCACAACTTTGTACATTTTATATAAACGACTTAGATGAAGGAAACAAAGATATCGTTCTGAAATTTGGTGATCACACAAAGGTAGGTAGGAAAGTTAAAATATGAAGAGAACATACAGAGGCTACAAAGGATTATAGATTGGTTAGGTGAATTGGAAAACATCTGGCAAATGAAGTATAATGTAGGAAAATGTGAAATTGTCCATTTTGGCAGAAAAAAAATTTAAAAACGTACTACCTAAGTGAGAGATTCTAGCGCTGAGATGCAGAGGAATCCGCGTGTCCTAATGCATGAGTTGCAAAAGGCTAGTATGCAAATACAGCAAGTAATTAGGAAAGCTAATATGTTGTCATTTATTGCAAGGGAAATTGAATGCAAAAATAAGGAGGTTATGATTCAGTTATACAAGGTCTAGAGTACTTCGTACCATACTGGTCTCTTTATTTAAGGAAGGATGCAAATGCACTGCAAGCAGTTCAGAGAAGGCTTACTAGATGATTACCTGGAAAGGGCAGGAAAGGTTAGACAGGCTAGGTTTGTATCTGGTGAAGTTTAAAAGAATAAGAATCAACTTGATTGAAACATAAGATTCTGATAGGTCTTGACAGAGTGGATGTGGAGAAGATGTTTCTTCTTGTGAGAGAATTTAGAACTAGAGGTCACTGTTTAAAAATAAGGGGTTGCCATTTAAGGCAGAGATTCTTTCAGAGGGTTGTGAGCCAAAAAGGATGATGATGTAGAGATGCCGGCGTTGGACTGGGGTGGGCATAGTAAGAAGTCTCAGAACACCAGGTTAAAGTCCAACAGATTGATTTGGGATCAGGAGCTTTTGGAGTGCTGCTCCTTCCTCAGATGAGTGAGTGTGTGAAATAATTTTTTACTCACCTGAGGAAGGAGCAGTGCTTCAAAAGCTTGGGATTCCAAAAAAGATGATGGAAGCAGAGTCTTTGAATATTTTTATGGTAGGAGTAAGGGGTGATAAGCAAGGGATGAAAGGTTATAGGTGGATGGGAATGTGGAGTTGAGGTTACAATCAGATCAGCCATGATCTTATTAAATGGAAGAGCAGGCTCATGGGACTAAATGGCCTATTCCTGCTTCTAATTCATATGTTCATATGCTCACTGGCTCAGCCAGTGAAACTCACATCCCATGAATGAATAAAAAAATGTCCATTAGTCAGAAAAGTTACTGTTTCCAGTGTGTTCATTATTCACCCAGGAAAAAATTTCTCCCGAATGACATCTTACAATATTACGTTCTGATTCATAGGAGACGTTGGTTTGCCTGTAGTAGTTCTTTGCACCAAGAGAAATAGCATCTAGAAGAAAAGCTAATTCAAATCCTTTACCTGTGAAACAAAAAAAAGGTGCCAGAGCACAGGAAGAATGTCACAACCATCTAACTAGTCTGAGTGTCTGAGCTGAAAACAATGACTGCAGACATGTATGCCTTAGCTACAACGGTGTCCACGAGCTCCCACCTTCAGCCACAACACATCATCTTCCCTGCCACCTTCAAACATTATAATTAATGAAATATAAATGTCTCCAGTCCTGACTGTGTTTATATTCTTATTATTCGAAAAACATTCTACTTATCTCACTTAAAGTTCCCTAAAAAAATGGGAAATACTCAGCTGCCAATATATTAAGCCTAACTACAAATAGTAAACCTTACACATACTAATCAAACCTTAACATTACTAAAGAATACCTGAGTTCTGAAAGACAAACGAAGAAAATACTTACCAATCAACTACCTGTTTTCCTGTGACGCCACACAATGATTTTTTTCAGAATGCAGTCAGTCCACTCTGGAAAGAGAGATTGAATAGCTCTTCTGAATGCTCTTGTCTGTCTCTGGGTCTTCCTCTCTCCTGCTCTTTTGGATGCTGCTGTCTGTCTCCAGGTCCTCCTCTCTCCCATTCTTTTTTCACCGACTCATGTAACGGCAGTCCATGATTAAATTATGATTCTTTCATGGCCAATTCTATTGCTCCATCAAATGCCATTAATCTCATTATTAGCAAAAACTCAATTACACCTGAATAAAACAAGGTGCAACTTTTTAAAGGGGAGCCACAGCTTGGTATGGCTTCTGCTCTACCAAAGGCCGCAAGGAACTACAAAAGGTTGTGAATGTAGCCCAATCCATCACGCAAACCAGCCTCCCATCCATTGACTTTGTCTACACTTCCCGCTGCCTCGGCAAAGCAGCCAGCATAATTAAGGACCCCACGCACCCTGGACATTCTCTCTTCCACCTTCTTCCGTCGGGAAAAAAATACAAGAGTCTAAGGTCACATACCAACCGACTCAAGAACAACTTCTTCCCTGCTATTGTCAGACCTTTAAATGGGCTTATCTTGCATTAAGTTGATCTTTCGCTACTCCCTAGCTATGACTGTAATACTGCATTCTGCACTCTCTCGTTTCCTTCTCTATGAATAGCACACAAGAAACAATACTTTTCACTATATGTTAATACATGTGACAATAATAAATCAAATCAAATGGCGACGTGGGGACTAGAAATTTGAAAATCCCACTGATTTCATGACCACCCACTCTGAGGTAGCAGGGAAAGGGGGTTCAACAACGCAAACCGTGTCCAAACCATGACAGAGTAATTTCAAAATTTTGTGCTAATTTCCGCATATCTGGAATTCTGAAGTTGCAGACTGTTTTAGAGAGGCTATTATGGCAAAGACTGGCAGTTCACTGTTTCCTTAATCTCACCCACCCTTTGCAAGTTCTAATGTATAATAAGCACTTCAAAAAATAAAGACAATTTCCTACTTTTTATTACAAGATCTGTTCCATAGTCTTGCATGGAGTGAAAATGTAGTTCTGCAAATTTTCTTTCGAGTGGTGGAAAGCAGCTATAAAACAAGAAGAAATGATTTAACCATTAATTCCTTCGCTACTATGATACATTAACATGTTTGTTAGAATGCATCCGGTGACAACTTTGTATTGGATGTAATGTGACAAGCTGTAAGGGTCAGCTGACCCAGTAAACCATGGAACCAATTGCAGAATGATGTAATAGTCAGCTGACCAGCTGACTCACTATAAATAAGAACCTGTTTGGAATTGCTGGGGGGGGTTGGAGTGGCCCAGGGCATGGCCCCAAGTTTGGAGTAAGGATGTGTCTTTATTAAATCCTTTCTTTGATTTATAAGTTGGAGTAAGTTTTGTTCTATTTTTTATGGTCAGCATTTGAAGTTACTTCTGATGAAACATGTTTATTCCAAGCACTTAAGTTGTAGAATTCCGACATAAATGAACAGCAAAAAAAATTGACGTATCAATACCTTAAGAATTAAAACTCAGCATAACAAGATGAAACATTTTATCTCTGTGGGCCTCTTGGTGTATGACATCTCATGGCCTTAAATTGAGTTTAAAATCAATGCTGCCATCAATCTGTTTATATTCCGAGTGAAATTACCAACAAGTTTTGGTGTACTGAGTTATGCAGCAGAGCGCAGCTTTAAGAACATTCCTTTCTGTAACGTCTTATGTTTGGGGTTGTGGGTTGTACACAAAGAAAAAGATGTGGTTTGCACACAGATTCAAATTAAAAACAAAGAGGTTTATTGAAAGTTGTTGCCTGTATAGAGTACAAAATGAAACCAAGCAGGAGCCTGTGAAACACCCTAATGACATCACCAAATCATGTGACTGGCATTTAAATTAATTATGCAACCACTTAAATATATAACATCCCTCCTCCTTTACTTCTGTGGTCATGACTACAAATTACTACGATATTATACATAGGATTAATACGCTAGACGCAGTATAATCATTATACAATCAATAAGAAAATTGATCAGAAGGACATCTATTCCTCTTTGGTTCTATACAAGAGTCTGGAATTTGACTGCCCCTGACTCTAGAACTATGATTGGGAACTTCAGTAGACACTTATCTTGCAACTGATTTTGCATCATTCTCACACAATCATCAGGCAACTCAGATTCAATTAAGTCTTCCGTAGTAGTATTCAAAACACCAGGGACTAAAGAAGTTTGTAATTCTGGAGATGATTCTGAGAAATCATTTCGAGATGACAACAATTGATCAGCGTAATTCATCTTCGGTTTCAACCATGTAAGAAATTGGACCTGTGTTTGCTAAAACTATGGCTGGTACTCATTTCTCACTCATGGCATAATTACACACTAACACTTGATCTCCTTGTTGAAATGAGTTTTGTTTTGCCCTCCATTCTTGTCTAGCAATTTGAGATTGCCGTTGATGCTCTACTGTCTCTGAGGTTTCTGGAGATAATAAATCAAACGTAGTTCTCAACTTTTTTTCAAGGCTAGTAATGCAGGTGAACTTTCAGAAGTTCCATGAGTAGTGTTCTGATAAGATGCCAAAAAGCTATTCACATGATATAATAACAAACCTTGCTTTCTTGAAGCTTTTAAAGAATGTTTTAAAGATGGCACAAATCTTTCCGGTAATCCATTTGCTGATGAACGATAAAGGTGCATATTTTATATGCTGAATACCATTTATGTTGAGATCCTCAAACCCTTGTGAAATAAACTGTCAACCATAATCACTAATAATTAGTACCAATTTACCAAATCTTGCAAAAATTGTCAGTTTTTCAATAGTTTGAGATGCAGTAGATCTTATGATAACAAGCTCTGGCATGTGTGCATTAATTATGCTAAGAACATGTAACCCTCAAATGGACCAGCAAAATCTATATGCAATCGTTGGCATGGCATTTTAGGCCACTCCCAAGAGTGTATAGGAGACTATGGTGGTGTCTTTCTTTGTGCACAGGATTGATACTGTCCCACCTTTTCTTCAATCTGAGCATCCAGATCGGGCCATCAAAAATAACTATGCGCTAATTCCTTCATCCAGACTGTACCAGGACGTTGTTGCTCAAGAACTTCACGCAGACTAGCAGGAATGATCACTTGGATTATTTTGGATCCCAAAATAGACACCCACCTTGGATGGGTGTCTATTTGACACATATGGTTTAAAATCAAGGTGTGGATGATGCATTCTGGCTATCTTCCTTTCAACACCATATCCATCACTTTCCCCCAACACAAGACCATTTCTAGTATGTCTCTGAACTTGACAAGCTGTCACAGACAAATGATCTACTAGCGAAAAAATAAAGTGTTAGCAAAACTAGTTGGTGGCACCTGCTCAATCAGCATTAGCATGGCACTCTGATGAAGATCAGTGACTATCTTTGCAATCAACTAGCAGCTAACGATGCTTTGCCTCTATAAAGCCCAAAAATAGTAAAGGGTCAATGATCAGTTAATGTGAGATGATGACTATGTAAATAATGATGAAACCTTTGTATGCTAAAACTGTACTCAATGCTTTTTCCAACTGAGCATAGTTAGATTTAGCACGAGTCAGAGTACGCAAAGTAAAAGCAATTGGCTGTTCTTCTCCCAAATGTATAATATGTGAAACTACTGCCCCATTCCATAAGGTGAAGCGTCGCAAGCAAGCAGTAATGGTAGCTCTGGATTCAAATGGAACAACACTTCCGCAAAGCATCTTTGACATCCTTGTATGCTTTCTGACATCGTTGTCCAGTCCCAGAGTAAATTATGCAGTGGCTTCAATAATGTAGCTAAGCAAGGAACAAAATTGCCATAATAATTTACTAATCTTGGAAAGGACCTCAATTGTGTCACATTCGTCAGACATGGTGCTTCTAAAATAGCATCCATCTTTTTAGGTGCTTTATGTAGGCCTTTACGATCAACAATGTGATCCAAATACTGCACTGATGTCTGGAAAAGGTCACACTTTTTCTTGATTATGCGGACCTGGTGCTTGAAGGCATTCCAATGTTTCTTCTAAATTATTCAAGTGCTCTTGTTCACTGGACCTTGTATTAGAACATCATTCAGGTAACATTGTACATCAGGTAAAACAGTTAAAATCTGATCCATCGATCTCTGGAATAGGGCTTGTACAGACGCTATTCCGAAAGGCAAATCTTTTATAATGAGAAAGACCTTTATGAGTAACGATGGGAAGCAATGGTTGAGGTTCAGTGGCTTCATTCATCTGTAAATATGTTTGTGAAAGATTGATCTTGCCAAATTTGTGCCCATCTGATAATCCAGCAAACAAATCTTCAATTAAATAAAGAAGATATTGGGCAACACACAGCACTGGATTTATGGTTATTTTAAAATCACCACAAATATGAACTGAACCATCTGGTTTCATGACAGGTACAATGGGGGTAGCCCAGTCACTTATTGTAACCGGCTCTAACACACCAGTGTTAGCAAGTCATACTAATTCTTCTTCGACCTTGGGATGAATTGCATATGGCACTGCTCTTGCTTTGAGACTTAGGCTTGATCTTGAGTTTCACTTGAACTCCCTTCACTGAGCCAAGTCCCTTTGAATATACTCTTGTATTTATCCACAAGGTGCTCTAAGTCTGTTTTGACATCAACCAATTTGTTGGCAGCATTCTAGTTAAGCTTTTGCTTCTCTAATCATGATCTCCCAAATACAACTGGAAAATTGCCACGGACCATATGGAGAGGCAACTTGTTGTCTGCCCACTCAACTCTACATTGATGATGTAACGTGTTAATGGCATGATCTCTTCTGAATGTCCTTAAAATCACATCAGCTGGTTTTAAGGGAAGATGCTTCAGCTTTTCTTGGTATACAGTCTCAGAAATTAAAGATACAACAGCACCACTATCAACCTCCATCATAACAGGTTGTCCATTTAACTTCACGATCACTCAGAATCTGTGGTTCACCCTGTATGGATAAGACATCCATTTGGAGAGCATCATCATATTTCTGGACATTCGCTTTTTCACAGTGGTAGTTCTTTTCTTCCATGTTGCAAATTCTTTTTGTAGATGCAACTTGTACATCTTCTAGAAAATACCGATTCTTCTGCTGAATATTTTTCTCAGGGGAAACTGGTCTGGCCCAACAGCTTTTGCAATGTGACCCATTTTGCCACAATTCTTGCATTGACTATCCTTGCTTCAACGTTCACTCACTGGCCCATTTTGACATTTCTGTGACATGCCTGTTGCTGTTTTGACTTCTTATGGGCAGATCCCAACTTGTGGATCTTCATTCCTGCACTGAATCGTGAAACCTCTTTAGCAGCCAGTTCCATCTGTACTCCAATTTCTACTGTTGTCATTAAAGTCAAAGCATGTTAAGTAAACAATCTTCTTTGGATAGCTTTATTTTGGAGACCACAAACTAAACGATCTCGAAGACTATCTTCTCCTGACTCACCAAATTCAAGATGTTACGCAGACCTTTTTAAAGATTGCCACAAAGCAATGCCTTCGCCTTCTATTTGATTTCTTTGACGGAACCTGAGCTGTTCCGCAATGATCAATGGCGTTGGAGAGTAATGCTCTTCAAGGATCTTTGTCAAGTCATTGTAAGTTTTGATTCCTGGCTTTGCTGGATGAACAAGTTCCAGAGAAAATTGAATGTTTTACTTCCTATTATACTAAGAAAAACTGATACGAGCAACTTGCCTGCAATTTTATCCGCTTATACAAAGTACTGAAAACACTCTGCATAGGAATTCCATGATTCATTTTTTCATTGAAAAGAACCCATGGATCCTAATTAACCCACTATTTCTCATGCAGGCATTAGCAAATTGAGACTGCTGGGTAAATTTTTTCTGTCTTCCCAGTATTCCCCTTTTTACCATGGAGGCCGTTGACTTGATTTTTTTTTCCAAACGGCCCCAGCAAAGCATTCCTTCTTTTAAAAATGCCAGATACTACCTGGAATCTCATCCTTTTCTGATTGGGAAAAAAATCCTTCATTTGAACCCACACAGAGCTTCCACCTTTTTTCAACTATGTAGAGAGTCTGCTGATACAGACTGTAACGCATGTACAAACACTGTAACTTAGCAGAATCTACCCGAATTTCTTTCCGATAAGAGACATAATTTTTTTTCTTACTTGGTCTTGCTACACTGTCACTTCAATCTTTAATCCTGTTGTTGATTTTCCCCATCCTTCTCATATTCAAAGTGCGAGGACCCACAACATTTTCTTTTCTCTACTTAGGAGTTTTTCTTGATGAAACCAAATCCCAACTTGTAGGCATTTTCCTTTTTGTGATGTCCAAACTATGTTAGGGGTTTTACAGAAAAAAGAAAAAGATGTGGTCTGCACATGTAGATTCGAACTAACAACAAGAGGTTTATTGAAGGAGCTGTTGCCTGTACAACTAAGGAGGAACCTGTGAAACACCCTAATGACATTATCATCAAATCATGTGACTAGCTCTGAAAGCAATCATGCAACTACTTAGATATATAACACTTTCCATATCTTCAGGCACATAGTATTCAACAACCCAACAAGTGAAAAATAAAAAAAGGAAGCAAACATTGTTTGGGCTTTGAGGATGCACATGATCTATGGGAATAGTTTGTGCAACCTTGCTGAACACTTGAGATTTCAAATGAACGTTGCTTTCTTCCTCTTAAGTCAAATAAATCATAGGTTAGAGTAAAATGCCTCTACACAGCTCCAACAATGTAGTTAAGCTTCAAAATAGCAGCTCCCCTTATGATGTCAAACGACATTTTCAGTTCCCACATCGGTCATTCACGAGGCTGTAGAGTGATGATATTTCCTGAATTATGGAAAGATTTTTGCTGAATCTTTACACAGGAACAAGACTATTACGGCCAAGATACTGTTCATGTAGGTTCCTTACAGTTTGCAGGTGGTACAGATGAAATGTATGAATATTTTCTTGTAAAGAATTCAAGACAAGCATATCAGATTAGCATCCTGACCAACAAATAGTTAATATCTTCCGCAGCCCAGCATAAAACATAACATTTATTTAGGAGGTCTCCAAATTTTAGAAGCTACAACGTGGTAACTTAGAGGCACAGATGTGGCTTTCAACTAATCTATGGTCACATGTTTGATATCAAGGATGTCCCAATATTTAATACCTAGGTGATAAGGTGACTATTTTCTTAAGGGACCAGGCTGCAATATGGATTATAGGAAACAAATAGCATTGCATTGTTAGGTTCTTCCGTTTTCATTACTGATTGCTAACTGCAGCAAAAAAAAAGGAATGCTGTTTGGATTATCAAGACTAGGAAAGGATTATTCAGCTCCCACTATCATTTAGGTCAAAGCATAGGCTCCACATAAGGCTCTAATCCGACATTTCTCTATTCTTTTAAGATAAAACATTCCATAAACACCGAACATTAAAACACACATTGGAGACCATTGAATACCTGATGCATAACCATTCTAAGATTTGAAGTCTGTCCATTCCTGGCGTGCACAGCAACCGAACAACCGCATCTGAATCATTCACACCGACTCCTTCTAGAAATGGACATTTCAGATTCTGAAAGAGAAATTACGAATATTAGGATAAGACGAGGTATTCTAATGCTGAGACTAAGGAAATTTGGCATGTCAGCCATGACTCTCACCAACTTTTACAGATGCACCATAGAAAGCATTCTTTCTGGTTGTATCACAGCTTGGTATGGCTCCTGCTCTGCCCAAGATCGCAAGAAACTACAAAAGGTCGTGAATATAGCCCAATCTATCACGCAAACCAGCCTCCCATTCATTGGTTTTGTCTACACTTCCCGCTGCCTCGGCAAAGCAACCTGCATAATTAACGACTCCATGCACCCCAGACATTCTCTCTTCCACCTTCTTCAGTCGGGAAAAAGATACAAAAGTCTGAGGTCACGCACCAACCGACTCAAGAACAGTTTTTTCCCTGCTGCTGTCCAATTTTTGAATGGACCTACCTTGCATTAAGTTGATCGTTCTCTACTCCCTAGCTATGAGCGTAACACACATTCTGCATTCTCTCGTTTCCTTCTCTATGAACGGTATGCTTTATATAGCATGCAAGAAACAATACTTTTCACTATTTAATACGTGTGACGACAATAGATCAAATCAATGAAACTTCATAATATTTTTATGCAGAGGCTGCATCATGCCAAAACAGAAATTGAACGTGCACTTGTCAAGATACAGAAGTAAAATGAAGATTCAAGAATTGAGTAAAATCAAGATTAAAAATAAAATTGGGATAAAATAAAGAATTTGATACAAGTGGATTTGCTTGAAGGTGTTTTGATATGCAAATTAGCTAGGTAGCAGGAAAACAAACGTCTACCTGAGTGACTAAGGGGTTAAACAATGGTGTACAGAAATAGGTGTTAGGACTGTAGAAGAGGTGAGTTCAAAGTGGAAAGACAAGAAAATAATTTGCACCTATAAGCTAAAAGCCTGGTCCACGGGGTTACCTAGATAGGATAACGTTAAAGGAGAGAAACAGTATATCCAAAGCAGGATAACTGAATACAGTAGGATAGGAGCAGCTACTACCATAGCTACGCCCAGCTGGAGAAAGCAGGCTCTCCCGAAAACAAATTGATGCAGAAAGATATTGTTTTAAAAACTCTCAAAGAGAAGAAACACTGAAGAAAACGTTTCCTAAACTGGAACGTAACATAGAGGTCGTAACTTTATGCTGGATTTAACTCAGAATTATATAATATTGGATGTTGTTCGAGAAAGGGGCATTTCTCAAAGTTTAGGAATGTACATAGTTCGAAACATGGGTTAACTTCATGAGATACTGTGTGTCTATAGATATTATCATAGTTAAGTGAATTGTTGTGATGCATTGTTGTCTTTGTCTGTTTCTTATAAATTAATAAATATTTATGAACTGATTACAACAAGACTCAACTGTTTTCTCACTGGTTTACATATCTTTCCGCATATTATACCAAATTGAAAATATACACCACTAAGAACCCGTGTTCCAAGTTACATAATATAACCTAAAACATGCAAGAAATATCAAATAAAGGATGAGACAATTCTTCATAACATACCAGATGTCTGTCCATCTATGAAACATTTTTGGGCATAATAAAATGAAGATTCCCATAACAATCCTATTGCAGAATGTGACAAGTCCACATTGTAATCATACATATTTTCAACAGGAGTATTTTATTTATTTTTGAAAGCACAAACTTGTGCTGGAGGAAAGTGGAAAGCAAAATATTCTTAAATGATACAATTTCAGGCACTACAGTGCTCTCTTAGGCAAGTTACACCATTCACAAGATAAACCTATTTTGCTATGGGATTGATGTTTGAATGACTAATCTAATAACTTTTGAAACTTCATGCTCAACTTGCCCTTCTGCATTTTGTTTAAATGGATTTGGATCACCTTCCTTCCCAAATAAAAGTTCAGGAATACTCACCTTACCTTCTCAATTGCTCCTGTACCTTTAAGGGAAAATCATACTAAAGATGTCTTGTTTAACATGGGCAACATGTTTTTACCCTGCCCTGAACATAATAACATCTCCATAGCAGCCAATAAACCATTTTAACCGTTGGATTTTGTACAAGGATAATGTACATTTAAACCGTCCTATTGGGCAACAAAGATACACATAAATCCTGTAACTTAACACTTGACTGTTATGCACCTTACATAGAAACACAGAAAATAGAAATAGGCCATTCAGTCCTTCAGGCCAATTCCACCTACTCAACACGATCATGCCTCATCCTGTATCTCAACACCTTACTCCCTGTGCTCTCCTCATATCCCTTGACAACTTTCGAGTCCAGAAATCTATCTATTTCCTCCTTAAATATATTCAGTGACTTGGCCTCCATCATGTGGAGATGCCGGCATTAGATTGGGGTAATAAACACAGTAAGAAGTCTCACAACACCAGGTTAAAGTCCAACAGGTTTATTTGGTAGCACAAGCCACTGGCTTTCGGAGCACTGCCCCTTCATCAGGTGAGTGGGAGTTCTGTTCACAAACAGAGTATATAAAGACACAAACTCAATTTACAAAATAATGGTTGGAATGCGAGTCTTTACATGTAATCAAGTCTTAAAGGTACAGACAATGAGTGGAGAGAGGGTTAAGCACAGGTTAAAGAGATGTGTATTGTCTCCAGCCAGGACAGTTAGTGAGATTTTACAAGCCCAGTCAAGTTGTGGGGGTTACATATAGTGTGACATGAACCCAAGATCCCGGTTGTGGCTGTCCTCATGTGGCTGGAGACAATACACATCTCTTTAATCTGTGCTTAACCCTCTCTCCACTCACATTGTCTATACCGTTAAGACTTGATTACCTGTAAAGACTCGCATTCCAACCATTATTTTGTAAATTGAGTTTGTGTCTTTATATGCCCTGTTTGTGAACAGAATTCCCACTCACCTGACGAAGGGGCAGCGCTAGTGGCTTGTGCCACCAAATAAACCTGTTGGACTTTAACCTGGTGTTGTGAGACTTCTTACTTGGCCTCCATCATCAGTGGTAGAGAATTCTACAGGGTTGCCACCCTCTGAGTGAGCAGATTTCACATCAAGGGGAGGTGCATTCACCTCATTTCAGGGGGTTCCAGTTCACATCAATGCTGCAGTAACAATAGAAACACGGCCCAAATCTGACAGTCAACACCCACTTGGCAAAGATGTGCAGGTTAGGTGGATTGGCTATGCTAAATTGCCCAAAAAGGTGTAGATTTAGGGGGATTAGCCGGGTCAAGGCATAGAGTAATAGGCATAGCGTGGGCAAGATGCTCTGTCAGAGTGACAGTACAGACCCGATCGGCTGAATAGCCTCCTTCAGCACTGTAGGGATTCAATTATTCTAAAGACAGATGTTAGGGGATTCATGGGTTCAATGTATGGGGTTACAGGGATGCAGGGCAGTGATCCTGGGTAGGAAGCTCTGCCATAGGGTCAGTACAGACTCAACGGGCTGAATGGCCACTTTCTGCACTGGAGAGAATCCATGATTGTAAAGAAAGGTGTTGGAGGATTAGTGGGTTCAATGTGTGAGGTTACATAGATGCAGGGCAGTGATCCTGAGTAAGATACTCTGCCACAGGGTCAGTACAGACTCAACGGGCTGAATGGCCTCCTTCTGCAGCGTTGGGGTTGGAAAGAAAGATGCAAAGGGAGACAGGTCTCGATTCACTACAAGATTTGGACACCTGATTATAATCCAACTGCTGTAGAACTAAAATTGGAAAGGAAATCACTCTGAATCCTGAATTTTCATGTTTTTAATTATTTGTGTGTCTGCAAAGAGAGAAATTGCCATAAACATATCAAAGCTGTTTCAATGCCGCCACGAATTCGCTATTTTCCGTCGGCCTCCTCAGCGCACACATTTAAATAGCTTTTATCCTCCTCTTACCAAGAATTTTTGCAACACCCGAGCTCCCAATTGCGCTTCGCTCAAACCTGCCGCCATTACCAACCGTCACCCTGACAGGAGCCGCCGCCCAGCCCGGGAGGCAGTCACCCTCCCCGCCCATTGGCTCAATGTGCCTGACAATCACACGTCGCGTTTACTGATTGGATAGAGGAGCTGTCAATCTAGAGCGCCTTGTCCATGGATTGGCTGTCCGTAGCTGTCAATCTACATCATCCCGTCCATTAATTGGCTTATGGCGGCTGTCAATCTGTGCCATCCCGCCCCATAACAGGGCTGGGAGAGATGGGCCTATGCGCATGCGCTTTATCACTCCACCGTCCCCACCATTGCCCCCAAGTGGAAAAACCAAAGTACCCCTTCCTCAAGGGGCAGAACTAATAAAGAACTTGACCAAAGAACAAAGGGAAATTTATTAAACTTAAGTAATATTATAATGACCATTGATTTGATTTGATTTATTATTGTATTGGGATACAGTGAAAATTATTGTTTGTTGCGTGCTATTCAGGTAAAGCACACCGTTCATAGAGTACATATGAACAGTGGTTAGCACTGCTGTCTCACAGCGCCAGGGTCCCAAGTTCGATTCCTAGCTTGGGTCACTGTCTGCAGAGCCTGCAGGTTCATTGAATCACAGAATCCCGACAGTGCAGAAGGAGGCTATTCGGCCCATTGAGTCTGCACTGACCACAATCCCACCCAGGCCCTATTCCCATAACCCCACATATTTACTCTGCTAATCCCCTGACACTAGGGTCAATTTAGCATGGCCAGTCAACCTAACCCGCATATCTTTGGATTGTGGGGGGAAACCGGAGCACCCAGAGGAAACCCACGCAGACACGGGAAGAATGTGCAATTCCACACAGTGACCCGAGGTCAGAATTGAATCCAAGTCCCTGGTGTTGTGAAGCAGCAGTGCCAACCACTGTGCTGCCCCCACCACTGCAGCCCACCCCCCTCCCCCCCCCCCCCCCCCCCCGTGCCACTGTGCCGCCCCATTCTCCCCGTATCTGTGTAGGTTTCCTCCAGGTGCTCCGGTTTCCTCCCACAATCTGAAAGACATGCTGGTTAGGTGAATTGGCCCTCTGTGTACCCGAACAGGCGCCGGAGTATGGCAACTAGGGGATTGTCACAGTAACTTCATTGCAGTGTTAATGTAAGCCTACTTGTGACACTAATAAATAAACTTTTAAAACATAGGGGAGAAGGAAAGGAGGGGGTGCAGAATATAGCGTTACAGTCATTGCTAGGGTGTAGAGAGAGATCAACTTAATATAAGGTAGGTCCATTCAAAAGTCTGATGGCAGCAGGGAAGAAGTTGTTCTTGAGTCAGTTGGTACGGGATCACAGACTTTTGCATCTTTTTCCCGACGGAAGAAGGTGAAAGAAAGTATGTCCCAGGTGCGTGCGGTTCTTGATTATGCTGGCTGCTTTTCCGAGTAAGAAGTTTAACGACACCAGGTTAAAGTCCAACAGGTTTATTTGGTAGCAAAAGCTACCAAGTGTGGCTTTTGCTACCAAATAAACCTGTTGGACTTTAACCTGGTGTTGTTAAACTTCTTACTGTGTTTACCCCAGTCCAACGCTGGCATCTCCACATCATGCTTTTCCGAGGCAGGGACATTGTCTTGTCCTGTGATATACTTATGGTTACCAAACCCTCCAGATTGCCCTGGAATTAAAAAATAATCTCCAGGACACTGCTGCATGGCATGCAAGAGCAAGAATCGTAGGAGCATTAAATTAATTCTGTTTTTATCTTCACTTTATTTGTACACTTTGGTTCATTGGAGATGGATAAAAGGTTGTTTGATTGGATGGGCCAGAAGATCACGTGATAAACATAGAATGTCATAGAATCATTCTATGACATTCTATGTTTATCACGTGATCTTCTGTGCAGAAGAAGACCATTCAGCCCATTAGGACTACATTGACAACAATTCCAATCAGGCCCATAACCCCACAAATTTATTCTGTTAATCTCCCTCACAGTAAGGGTGAATTTAGCATGGCCAATCCACCTAACCCGCACATCTATGGACTGTGGGAGGAAACTGGAGCACCCGGAGGAAACCTATGCAGACACAGGTAGAACATGCAAACTCCGAACGGACAGTCACTCAAGGCCGGTATTGAACCCAAGTCCCTGGCATTCTGAGGCAGTAGTGCTAACCACTGTGCCACCGTACCACCCATTAAGGATACAGAATCAAAAACAAAAACTTAAATAGAAAATAGAAGCAGGAGTAGGCCATTCGGCATTCCGAGCCTGCTCTGCCATTCATTATGATCATGCCTCTTGATGGTTCATGTGGTAAAACCTCCAGGCTTACATCCAGCCAGAAATAGCACCCCTAGGTGCCCATCAGTCAAGATAGGCCTCAACCATACTGGTGGATAGTACATGCTTCTTCTCACAGGCAACACAACATGGGTAAATGTGCTCCTGTATATAACTAATACAGTTATATATTTGAACAAAAATCATTGCTTTGCAGATGCTGGAAACCTGAACCAAAATCCGAAAATGCTGAAAACAGATGGTGATACAGGCGGCATCTGTGGAGGACAGACAAGTTGACTTTTCAGGTATGTGGAACCATATTTAATATTAGAAAATACTACTGATGAATAGTATAAGAACAGATATAGGCTGGAATTCTCCAGCTGTTCATGCCAACGGGATTCTCCGGTCCCGCTGGCAGCGCACCCCCACCCGCAGGTTTCCTGCTGGCATGCGGTGATGTCAATGGGAATTCCCATTGACAGCAGCAGGACCAGAGAATCCCGCCGCTAGCAAACAACACACCACCTCCCACTGGTGGGAAATGGTTTCTTGTTCTGGCTGTTTCACTCAGTGGCATTCAACCATCCAGCAATTTAAACAATGAATTTCCCCATTTTAATAAAAATATGTTAATTACTAATACACAAAAAATAGCAACTTGCATAACAAGTTGACTTCAAAACATAAAAAAAAGAAGCAGCTGTTAAATATTTACTCAGACTTTGCCAAAGATAGAAAATGGTTTTCCATTGGGGTCTGCGCCATTACTACTGTTGTTTACCATTTACCAGGTATTGGAAGTGCAGTTGAATGATGGAACTTCACATTGTGCTAAAATTATTGGAAAAAGCTTATCATCATCCCATCTTCCAAAAAGTGCATGACCTATTCATGTAATGCCAAAACTGACGTAGTCATAGAATAGAACCATAGAATCTCTACAGTACAGAAGGAAGCCATTCGGCCCATTGAGTCTGTACCGACCACAATCCCAACCAGGCCCTATTCCTGCAACCCTCATTTACCCTGCTAATCCCCCTGACACTAGGGTCAATTTAGAATGGCCAATCAATCCAACCCGCACATCTTTTGACTGTGGAAGGAAACTGGAGCACCCGGAAGAAACCCACGCAGACATGGAGAGAACATACAAACTTCACACAGACAGGGTCACTGGTGCTGTGAGGCAACAGTGCTAACCACTGTGCCACCATGCCGCCCCAATATAATGCACTGAGGTAACATTTACACTAACATTTGTTTCAAAAAAGCATATCTCAGTGAAAATATCAGAAATCAAAGATGAAGAAATTTTATTTTAAAATTGGACAGTATCGTTTGCTGACCTCACAAGGACAAGGACCTCACAAGGACAAGGAATAAATATGGACCTAATAATGTAGAGGAAAAGTAGTTTGGTTAAATAGGCTTGGTAAACTCTTTCTTTGCAAGCCTGAATACTCCATCAACATCTATTGCTTCAGGGGAACCTCAGCAGCAAACTTACACTGTTGCTTATTGCACATTGAGCAACATGAGCCAGTGACTGACTGCGTGAAAGAACAGCAATGATTTGATTTATTTGATTTATTATTGTCACATGTATTAGTATACAGTGAAAAGTATTGTTTCTTGCAAGCTATACAGACAAAGCATACCGTTCATAGAGAAGGAGAGAGAGAGTGCAGAATGTAGTGTTACAGTCATAGCTAGGATGTAGAGAAAGATCAACTTAATGCGAGGTAGGTCCATTCAGATGTCTGATGGCAACAGGGAAGAAGCTGTTCTTGAGTCGGTTGGTACATGTCTTCAGATTTTTTATCTTTTTCCCGACGGAAGGTGGAAGAGAGAATGTCCAGGATGAGTGGGGTCCTTAATTAGGCTGGCTGCTTTTCTGAGGCAGCGGTAAGTGTAGACAGAGTCAATGGATGGGAGGCTGGTTTGAGTGATGGATTGGACTTTTTGTGGTTTCTTTTGTAGTGTAGCAATGATTCTAGCTGTCACTGATCCATTTTTTAAAAAATACAAAAGTGAAATGCTGCAGAATTTGGAAATCTAAAACAAAACAGAAAATGCTATAAATACTCAACAGGTCAGGCCATGGAGTGAGAAAGAGACATTTCAGATACTGTCCAACCTGCTGCGTAATTCCCAACATTTTCTATTTTATTTTAATCAATTACAGAAGGGATAAACAACAAGAGAAACTGGACATGGTAGATTTCTATGTGGAGGTAACAGGTGTAAAGTAATGTAAAGTGCCCTCATTATCAGCAAAACATTTAAAAATATGCACTTTCCCAGGAAATGTCTCCCAATCCCTTCTTATATAAACACAAATGTTCATTCACATAGCCTGGTGCAATTCTGAAAGCAGGTGTCTTTAAATAGATTTTCCCATGTCCTAAAGTAATAAATTAATCATGCTTATCAAATCGCAATGGATATTAATACCTGGAGAAAATAAACTCAATGTCGTCTCATTTCCCTGAGATCCATTGCACTAAAGAGTGTTTTGTTCACAGGTATGGTACATCTAAGATCTATGTTATAATTGTGAGAATTTTCTTCTACAAATATAGAAATGTTATTATTAATGTACATATGTGTCGACTCTTTAGCTCAATATATTTTCTTGCAATATTATTGTCTATTATTGAATTTGATGATTTTTTAATGAAAAGAAGCAGCAACATTTGGGTAAGTGTTATCAAGAATCAGCAGTTTTGTTCTTGTTATTGTAAAATACTTAATGCTTTAAGAGTTTCTATGTTTGCCAACACACGGGCTGTATAATCTTAATGGGATAATGTCATTCAGAGGAATCACTTTCCAATGTGTTTGCTTAAAATTATTGCAAGCCATGTTTCTAAAAGGAAAAGGTGTGGGAAAAAATATTTACTTCTTTTGTGTTGTTTTGAGGTTTTAAAAAAAACCTTTCCCATGGATGCATATAATTGTTTATGAAACAACCTTAAAAATAGAAAAAGGAACATCCCTGACGCTATTGTTAATTAAGATGCCAACCTGTGTGATATTGAGTCATCCAACCCAAGAAGGTCCCTAGGCTGACTATGCTGAAATAACAATGCGGTTAGCACTGCTGCCTCACAGCGCCAGGGAGTTGGGTTTGATTCCCGGCTTGGGTCACTGTCTATGCGGAGTCTGCACATTCTCCCCATGTCTGCATGGGTTTCCTCCCAGTGCTCCAGTTTCCTCCCGCACTCCAAAGGACGTGCTGGTTTGGTGCACTGGCCATGCTAAATTCTCCCTTGGTGTACCTGAACAGGCGCCGGAGTGTGGCAACTAGGGGATTTTCACAGTAACTTCGTTGCAACGTTAATGTAAGCCCACTTCTGACACTAATAAATAAACTTTAAACTTCACATCCCTAGATCAGACAGAGATCCCACTTTTGCTGACTACCCATTGATCCTTGCTGGAATGGAAATTGGCTGAAAAGTATGCGAAGGCCCCACTATGGTAAAACAATCTGTCAGTGCTCACTATCCAAACTCACATGTGAAGAATTACCATTTAGGTCACATGGCAGAAAGCTACCAAGACATGAGACTATATTTCAGTAAAATTTGTTGTCTCCATGAAAGGGGGAAAACATGTGAGGAGGAAAAATATTTAGGTTTAGTCAATCTTTCTGTTCAAAGAGGCTTATGGTGCAGGGTGCACTGATGTTGAAATAATTGGAGAGAATATAATATAATTCAAGGAGCTGCTGATTATGTGATGTAACTTCTGGTTTATAAAGCTTGCAAGAGAAAAGAGGTGGACATTTGAACAGAAGTCTTGGAAATAATAAATTGGAGCAAGCAACAATTGTATGAATCTTATTCAAAGGATCATGATAATGCAGGGAGGAAGAATCTGCAACATATGCAGTCTTGGTTTACATGATACCAGATTCTATACTTAGATGATGAGGGTGTTTTTTTGATAGATTTGTACCCGCACTGCTTTCTTCGACAATCTTCACCAGTATAACAAAGAAGTTTGAAATTTCAATGCATTAGTCATCAAAAAAATGTGTATCCAAAAAATCCAGTGGAACAGCTAGCATATGTTAGCACAAGAACTGAAGCTAACAAATTGACGATGAGATCAATATATTGTAATGTTGTACTTAAAGTTTATTTTTATTAGTGTCACAAGTAGGCTTACATTAACACTGCAATGAAATTACTGTGAAAATCACCTAGTCGCCACACTCCGGTACCTGTTCGGGTACACTGAGGGAGAATTTTTAGCATGGCCAATGCACCTAACCTGCAAGTCTTTGGACTGCGGGTGAAAACCGGAGCACCCAGAGGAAACCCATGCAGACAAGGAGAGAATGTGCAAACTCCACACAGACAGTGACCCAAGCCGGGAATCGAATCCGGGTCCCTGGTACTGTGAGGCAGCAGTGCTAACCATTGTGCCACTGTGCCACCCCTTGGCTAGTGCACGTCTAATTAAATATCAACCCAAGTCTTAAAGTCTTTAGCAGAAACAGAAAATGCTGAAAGATCTCAGCAGGTCTGACAGCATCTGTGGAGAGAGAATAGAGCCAGCGTTTACCTTGGCTCTATTCTCTTTTCACAGATGCTGTCAGACCTGCTGAGACTTCCCAGCTTTTTCTGTTTTTGTTTCAGGTTCCAGCATTGGCAGTGTTTTGCCTTTATCATAAAATCATTTATTTGCTCATTTCTCTTTTAATTCAAGGTTCACAACAATGGCGTTTCTTGTGATGATGATTCTGATTGGCTGCTTTATGCAGGGAAGTCAAGGGCTTAAGATTGCTGCATTTAACATTCAGAGATTTGATCAGTCAAAAGTCAATGATCGTGTGACCCGTGACATTCTCATCCAGGTGAGCACAATCGGAGCAAATATTTTAGGGTAGAAGTGGATTGAGCACACACCTATTTTTATTTTCTTTTAGATCTTACAAAGGTATGACCTTATCACCATTGAAGAAGTCATGAAAGCTGACAATTCAGCAATGACAGAACTGGTGAGGGAACTGAATCGGTAAGTCAGCAGAAGCATTAGCCTTGATTTTAGCTTGGGCGGGCATTTGCATTTATTCTTTCATGGGATGTGGGCATCACTGGCAAAGCCAGCATTTGTTGCCCATCCCTAATTGCAATTGGCTTATTAGGCCACTTAAGAGTCAACCACATTGCTGTGGATCTGGAGTCACATGTAGGTCAGACTGGGTAAGAGTGAAAGATTTCCTTCCTGAAAGGACGTAATGAACCAGATTCGTTTTTACAACAATGATAGCTTCACAATATGAGGGGCTATGCAGATAAGGTGGGATTGTTGCAGGCTTGATGGACCGAATGGTCTCCCTCTGCACTGCAGGGATTTTATGATTCTTATGAAATGGCCAAGCAATCATCATTATTGACACAAGCTTTCAATTCCACTTTTTTTTTTAATGAACTTGAAACTTACACAGGCTTCATCAATCTCCTGCCCAAATTCAGTGGGTGGGAGGGGAATTTTGGGAGGCAGTACTGAAGAAACAGTCTTGAAAACTTTGGTAAATCATTGGATGTGGAAGGGTCATGCCATCCTGACGAGGAAAGGAAGCATATCAATAATCTGTGCATCACACCAACAGTGTGTTACACCAAATACTACCATTTTGAACAATCGTGATTCACAATAGCAATAAGTTTCTTCTTTCTGCTGTATGGCATAAAGTGTTTCCGTTACTCTTGAGTAAGATTTTCTGACTAATGGTTGCATTTTAGTGGAATTAGATACAGTAACAGAAAATGCAAACAGATCCCACACTCTCTTGGTGACGGAGATCAAAATTTGAATTCATCACATAATACCATCATGAAATAGCTTATTTTTTCCATATTGCAATAGAACTTAAAAGATTTTGTATATCCATCTCTTTCAAATAAGCAGCAAAAATTATTTGTTTTTCAGCTCAACCAAATTGCAATACAATTACATCATCTCTGATCACCTTGGCCGCAGTTCATACCGGGAAAAATATGCATTTGTCTATAAGTAAGTCTCTTACCTCAGTACAGGTTGTTCATCAATTGACCACCCATCATTACAGTGGTGGACAGTTGGGTTAAGTTGGCTGGATTCAATGTATTTGCACTACTTTCTCAACTCGTTAGTTGCCTCATCTCATAACTACATGATATTTCATGCTTTGTAAAATAAAAGACAGTCGATCAAAGCAGCACAAATAATATTCTTTGACTGCAAAGCAGAAGATACAGTGGAGTAAGGTGGGAAACTGCCTTTCTGGCAGGTATCCATGTCAGAACAAACTAGCTCAATGGCAAACTTCCCCTTCACTATCTCACACCTCCTCCCAGAACTGAATGTATTAAAGTTCACAGTCAGGGCTGATTTCTATGCGCTCTCCCAAGGTAAGTTTGGAGGTTGAGAGCAGCATTTAATCAAGCTAGAGGGTGTGGTGTTGGACCCCACCACCTTCCCACCTCTGCCTCACTTAAGTCTGGAGAAGAAAGGTTGTGGACAGCCCTCCCATCCCAACACTAATTGAGGCCCCGAAATGAACAATTAATAGCCATTTAAGAGCCTCATCCCACTGTCGCTGATATTCAACAAGTGTCAGGGTGGGTAGTCAACACAATGGAAGCCCCAAAAGCAAACCCTGTCAAGTCTTGGGATGATGTGAAGATGCTGACGTTGGACTGGGGTAAACACAGTAAGAAGTCTCACAACACCAGGTTAAAGTCCAACAGGTTTATAAGTCTTGGGGTGCCAGAGGGTGGAGGTGGACAGTCAGGGGAGTGGTTCCCTCATTCATAAACACCCAGTGCCTGATTGAGGTACCCGATGTCAAGAAGTGATGACACGGTGTCATGGTGTCACAGTGGTTAGCATTGCTGCCTCACAGCATAGAGTTGGGATGGGGGGGAACTGGTAATGACTGCTAAGAGCCCACGTGTTGTCCAATTACTGTCTCTAAGGCTGTCTCTAAGGAACATCCCGAGATCAATTAGAGGCCAATTGTTCTCAATGAAGAAAGTTTGAAGATTGTTCAGTACTTTGAAATTTCAAGATTAACAGAAGATAGTTGGAAACAGTAATCTTTCAATCTCATTCTTATCCTTTTTACAGTTCATGTGGACTTGGTTTTATGGATTGAATTCTTTGATAAAGCACAATGTTTCGAATTAACAATTCCAGAGCCAAAAAAGCAATTTATTGCAAAAGTGCATATCCTATCCAGAATAAAAGCAAATAACCGCAGATGCTGGAATCTGAAATCAAAAGAGGAAATGCTGGAAAATCTCAGCAGGTCTGGCAGCATCTGTAAGGAGAGAAAAGAGCTGATGTTTCAAGTCCCGATGACCCTTTGTCAAAGCTAAAAGGCATAGAAAGTGGAAGATATTTATACTGTAGGGTGAGGGAATGAAAGATGAGTCATAGCCACAAAAACAAGGGGAAAGGCTAAGAGGTGCTAATGGCAGTTCATAGAGAGAATAGAAGGTGCGTATCCCATCCAGAATCTGTTTATCTGCTAAGTACTGATTGTCATTCTTGGTTATGGCTTTTCCAGTTGTGATAATTTTTGAACGTTGAGCATTCAATATTAAACTTATGTAGGTAATGATAACCTAAAACACAGTGGTGGTATTTAATTGATACTAATTTAGTAAGCACAGAATGTTTGAACTCCACGGTACTCATTTGTTTTTCATATTGTTTTACAACACAATTTAAAGTGCCAGATCTTGTTTTGAAATATGTATCTGATCTGTACTATATTATTTCTCCTGATTTCTTTAGATGATCCAGGCTTCTATTAAAATTAAAGGATTTTGCTCCTGAAATGTCTGCCTCTAACATTTCTCACTAATCAAAGCTGATGACTATTAATTTGGGCGGCACGGTGGCACAGAGTTTAGCACTGCTACCTTACAGCACCCAGGGTGCATTGATTCACAATATGCTCAGAGCTCAATGGCTGTTCACTTCTGAGTGAAACTTCACAAAACGTGCAACTCAGAACAATACGTCAATAGAGCTGATTGGATCTAATTTTGGGGACTTAACAAAGCCTGGCTTTGGCCTACTTAGCAGTTTAACTCTAGCTTCAGTAAGTGCATATGCAATACCCTTACAATATGCTAGCTATGACTGTAACACTACATTCTGCACTCTCTCCTTTCCTTCTCTATGAACGGTATGCTTTGTCTGTATAGCGCACAAGAAACAATACTTTTTACTGTATACTAATACAACTGACAATAATAAATCAAATCAAATATAGAAACACCCCGAGGCAATGCTTTCAGGGGAAACAGGGAGAAAAATGGACAGAAAATGTAGATTTCGCTGTTTGGAATGCTAAAGATAAGGATTCAAAGAAGCATTCCCAGTTTGACCATATTTAGACTTCAATGCACCTGCAAAATTATTGCATACACCTTTGGTAGCGTTCAAATGTAATTTACCTGGCAGTCAAACATGGCTACTGGCTTTGTTTCATCCTCCACATTTTTATTTCTATCAGTGAGAATATTCTCAAGCCGATGGCGTGGTATCACTTTGACGATGGCTGTGAACAGTGTGGGACCGACACTTTCATCCGTGAGCCTTTTATCGTGCACTTCCACTCCCTCACTACAAGTAAGGCTTTAGATATTTATTTTTGAGGGAATCTTGGCAGCGCTTAAAGCTAGTAAATAATGGGGCGCCTGCTGACACATGAAAAACCAAGGCTCAAGACCTGAGTGGAAAGGAGGCCTGCTTCAGTCCTGATGAAATATGCCGTTAGTAGCCAGTTGGAAGTACAAATAATTTACTGCCACATTACACCGGTTTGTGCTCTGACAAGAAATATGGTACTCCAGAAAATTGGTTTGTACTGCAGATTTTTAATGTCAGCACTAAGCAGCACCAGGATCCTGTTAGCTGCACGCTTGCCCTTTACAAAGTCACTATCATGGACAAGTTGAACTGGTTTAAATTGGTTTCATCTCTCAAGCCCCATTTAACTTTATATTATGGACCATCTGACATATAGCAAAGGACGATTTATTATTAAGACTGTGGGAAAATGGTACCATAGTACCATAAAAATTATTATTTTAATTTTTCCTCCTTCCAACCCAAGTCAGAAAAGAAAGAAAGGCTTTTCCCAATATTTCTCTACATCATGAGGTAATTCAGTAATTTACCATCCGATGCTCTTTCCCTCTTGGTGAGGGGCTACATGGGCCTGATTCTAACTCACTCACACAAGACATAAAATCAACTCTTAAACTCTGATGCTTCCTTATAACAGGCTGCGATCATGAACTCACCAGATGGAAAATTATTGTCACAAGTGTAGGGAAATGTGAAGTTATGCACTTTGGTAGGAAGAATAAAGGAGCTTAAAGCTGCAGCACAGAGAGATTTGGGGTTCCTCATGCATAAATCGCAATGGGCTGATATGCAAGTTCAGCAAGTAATAGGGAAGACAATTGGAGTGTTGGCAACCAAAAGAGAAAATGCTGGAAAATCTCAGCAGGTCTGGCAGCATCTGTAAGGAGAGAAAAGAGCTGATGTTTAGAGTCCAGACGATCCTTTGTCAAAGGGTCATCTGGACTCGAAACGTCAGCTCTTTTCTCTCCTTACAGATGCTGCCAGACCTGCTGAGATTTTCCAGCATTTTCTCTTTTGGTTTCAGATTCCAGCATCCGCAGTAATTTGCGTTTATCAAATGGAATGTTGGCCTTTATTTCAAAGGTAATGGAATATAAAAATAGGGGGAAGACTTGCTGAAACTAGATAAGGCACTTGTTAGGCCACACCTGGAATACTGTGAACAGTTTTTGTCCCCTTATCTAAGGAAAAATGCATTGGCATTGGGGCCAGTCCACTTGAAGGTTCACTAGGTTGATCCCGGGTATGGGGGGAACTTTCTTTTGAGGAAAGGTTGCGTAGGTTGGGCCTGTACTTATTGAAGTTTAGAAGAATGAGAGGTGACCTTATTGAGGCATATTGGATTCTCGGGGTACTTGACAAGATAGATGCTGAGAGGTTGATTCCTCTTGTGGGAGAGTCTAGGACCAGAGGGCATACAGAGTAAGGGGCCACCCATTTAAGACAAAGATGAGAAGGAATTTCTTCTCTTAGAGGGTAGTGAATCTGTGCGATACTTTATCATTGAGGGTTGTAAAGGCTGAGTCATTAAGAACAAAGAAAATACGGCACAGGAACAGGCCCTTTGGCCCTCCAAGCCCGTGCCGATCATGATGCCCTAACTAAACTAAAAGCCCTTACTCAGACCATATCCCTCTATTCCCTCCCTATTCATGTACCCATCCAGATGCCTCTTAAATGTTACTCATGTGCCTACTTCCACCACCTCCTCTGGCAGCACATTCCAGGCACCCACCCCTCTTTGAGTGAAAACTTTCCCCCTCTCACCTTGAACCTCTGCCCCCTTGTAATTGACACTTCCACCTTGGGAAAAAGCCTCTGACTATCCACCCTGTCTATGCCTCTCATAATTTTGTGGACATTAAGTACGTTCAAGGCTGAGATAGACAGGAAATCACGGGTTATGGGGAAAAGGCAGGAAAGTGGAGTGGAGAATTATCATATCAGTCATGATCTCAATGAATGGCACAGCATATTAAATGGGTTGAATGTCCTACTTGTGCTCTTACATTTTATGGTCCTATAACTTACCACCCCATGGTAAAGCCTTGGTTCAAACATGGACACAAGAACTGGACCCCACAGGTGAAGTGAGAATGACTGCCTTGATGTTAAGGCCACATTTGACTGAGGTATCAAGGATCCCTAGCAAAACTGGTTGGAGTCATATCTGATACAAATGAAGATGGTTTTGGTTGTTGAAAGTCTATCACCTCAGTTGCAGAACATCACCACAGGAGTTCCTTAGACCGAACCATCCTCAGCTGCTTCATCAATAACCTTCCCTCCATCCTAAGGTCAGAACTAGGAATGTTCCCTGATAATTGCATGATGTTCAGCACCATTCACTACTCCTCAGATACTGAAGCAGTCCATGCCCACATTCTGGCTTGGGCTGACAAGTGGCACGTAACATTCACACCAGGCCAGGTGACAATCATCTCCAGCAAGAGAAAGCCTGGTCATCAGTCCTTGACTTTGAAAGGCATTACCATTGATGAGTCTCCCACAACCAACATCCTGGGGCTGTTTCCACTGACCAGAAACTGAACTGGACTAGCCATATAAATGCTATGGCTGCAGAGCAGGTCAGATGCTAGGCAAGTAATTTACCTACTGATTTCTCTCAGCCTGTCCACCATCTACAAGGCACAAATCAGGAAGATGAGAGAATACTCTCCACTTGGAGTTCCAGCAATAATAAATAAAAATTGATACCATCCAGGAATTAGCATCCCACCCACAAACATTGACTCCCTCCACCACCGATGCAGATTGGCAGCAGTGTGTATCATCTATAAGATTCACTGCAAAAACTCAGACACATGCGAACCATCTGGAAGTTCCTCTTGAAGCCACTCACCATCCTAAATTGGAATTACATCCCAATTCCTTCACTGTCGCTGGGTCAAAATCCTGGAACTCCCTCCCTCACAGCACTGTGGGTACCGATACCACATGGACTGCAATGGTTCAAAGAGGCAGCTCACCACCACTTTCTCGAGGGCAATTAGGGATGAACAATAAATGCTGGCCTAGCCAGTGACCACCCCCCGCCCCCCACCCCCCCACCCCCCACCCCACCCCACCCACCAACATCCCTGGAATTATTTTTTTAAAATAGTGCACCAACACACGTTTCACTCTATGATGAGAATCATTTTGTTTTTATATGATTATATATCTATTTTAGACTGTGTAAAACTGCAAACTAGCACAATTTTGAGTCAATTGCACCCAAAGCGGAAACCCTTGGTGATTGTGTTCCTTGATGTTTTATCTTTATTTCTATTGCTCTTGAAGGAAATGATATTGAATGGATTTTTATATCTCCTAAATAAAAATCTGAATATAGCTCTCATCCTCAAAATAACCTTCAATTAGTTAAATCCAAGAAGCAACGGCCTTCACAAACTCTTCGATAATAACGTCTGTTACAATGTGTTTTGACAGTTGTCAAGGATTTTGTCCTCGTAGCCATCCACACCAGTCCAAGCTATGCAGTCAGAGAGGTTGATGCATTGTATGATGTTTGGGTTGACGCAAGGAATCACTTCAATACAGAGGTATGATTGATTAAGCTAAGTAGCACATGTATTACCTTTCTATTCATTCATGGGACATTGGCGTCGCTGGCTGGCCAACATTTATTGCCCATCCCTAGTTGTCCTTGGAGGGCAGTTGAGGTTCAATCACATTGCTATGGCTCTGGAGTCACATGTAGGCCAGAACAGGTAAGGACGGCAGATTTCCTTCCCTAGAGGACATTAGCGAACCAGATGGGTTTTTCTGACAACCGACAATGGTTTCATGGTCATCAGTAGATTCTTAATTCCAGATCATTTTTATTGAATTCGAATTCCACCATCTGCTGTGGCGGGATTCGAACCCGGGTCCCCCAGAACATTAGCTGAGTTTTTGGATTAATAGTCAAGCGATAATACATTAGGCCATTGCCTCCCCTTAATCCAAATTGTCAAAGTCAACACCTTTAGACAAATTAATTAGGCAAAAAAGCAGGGGTTTGGCATATACATGAAGAATATTTTTGAAGGGTTGAAATCTATTCATGTTGAGGGACAACTGTTGTCTTCAACATGAAAAATATTTACCAATTACCAGTAAATTATGCCATGCTTTCAGTAGGATAAGCAACAGTTGCGATAGCCTAGATTTTTTCTTGGGTATGACGAGGGCAAAACCACACACAATTGCCATATTCCACATTAATATCTAAAAATATTGATCTCCACGCTTTAACTTACACTAATTGTTGCACCATTCTACACCATTGTCTTGTTATCTAACTGTTTACACCAGTGTATGAGCTGGTCACAGAGTTTCCAGGGCAGAGACTATCCCTGCCAAGCCCGTCCCCAAAGCTCGCCTCATTTTAAAATAGTACACCCTAGTTCTGCACTCACCCATGAGAGGAAACATCCTTTCACCTTTCAACATCCACCCTTGTCAATATCATTCGGGATCGTATATACTTCCGGGCAGCACAGTGGCACAGTGATTAGCACTGCTACCTCACAATGCCAGGGTCTCGGATTCGATTCCAGCCTTGGGTCACTGTCTGTGTGGAGTTTGTACGTTCTCCCCATAACTGTGTGCGTTTTCTCCAAATGCTCCAGTTTCCTTCCACAGTCCAAAGATGTGCGGGTTAGGTGGATTGCCCATGCTAAATTGCCCCTTAGTGTCAGGGGGTCTAGTAGAGTAAATACGTGGGGTTACGGGGATAGGGCCTGGGTGGGATTGTTGTCGCTGCAGGCTGGATGGGCTGAATGGCCTCCTTCCGCACTGTGGCGATTCTATGACTCTCTGTTTTAAAAACTCCATTCAAGTCACTCCTCACTCTTCGACATTCTAGTGGAAACAAGCCTGGCCTTGTTTCATTGATCAAGATCTCTGAATTCACATCCACCACAGCACCTCAGTTCTTAACAGTCCCCACATCCCTCTCTGGCTTGAACTATTGACTACTTACCTTCTGGTCTATTTGGTCACACCGTGTTTACAGTTGTATATAGTGCCAATGTCAGGTACCTCAAGTCAATTAAAGCATAACTGGATGCAGAGTAAAGTCCTCTCTGTTGACTTTTTTATTCTGAATAGCTTACCCCTAAAGTAATTCTATTTAAAACTAGTTTGCAAGTTGTATTTTGTCAGATGAAAGAGTGTCTATTTTGGAACCTGCAATAGATGTTCAGTACATTCAGTCTTTTGATTTTCCTCCATAATCCTTGCCATTGGCCATATCTGTCTCAATGTTGTCTTTGGTGGCGCAGTATAAAATTTTCCTTTATATTATTACTATAAATTGCTTGGGCTGTTTTATTTTATTACAGGTGAATATTATTGCCAGTAGCAGCTGCTGTTTTTGTCCATCATGGCTTGTTCGCCCAGAGAAATAGGACACTTCGTGTCTAACTCTTCTTGTCTCTTGCTTTCCAATGCAGAACATCCTGATACTTGGAGATTACAACTCGGCTTGCAGATATGTCAGGGATAGCGATTGGCACCATATACGGCTGCGTCAACATAAGAATTTTCATTGGCTGATTGATGATGCGATAGATACAACTGTCAGTAAATACACACACTGTGCCTATGACAGGTAATGTTTGGTGCACATGGACAAAAGTATTTTTACTGACGGTACTTTATATTTCAAAAATATGTTCACTGATTCAACCCAGTCACATTTTTGAGTCTGACAGTGATGTGTGATGGTAGAAGTCATGGCTAGATTGGCAGTGCTCTCGCTTGTGACATAGAAGGTTGTGGGTTCAAGTCACATTCTAGTGTGACGCTGTCAAATATGTTGGATGAGACATTAAACTGAGGCATTGTCTGCCCTCTTGGATAGATATAAAAGATCCTGTGCAGCTCATTTGAAGAATGGCAGGGCAGTTATTCCCTATGTTCTGGCTAATTCCTATCCCTCGACGCACCGAATGGCCTCTTCTGCACTGTAGGTATCCTATGATTCTTCTATGATTCTCAATCAACATCACAAGAGAAAGTCGCCTCACAGCGTCAGGGACCCAGGTTCAATTTCGGCCTCAGGTGACTGTGTGGAGTTTCTACGTTCGCCCCGTGTCTGTGTGGGTTTCCTCCGGGTGCTCCAGTTTCCTCTCACACACCAAAGATGTGAGGGCAAGGTTAATTGGACATGTTAAATTGCCCCTTAGTGTCAGGGGGATTAGCAAGGGTTAAGGAGATAGGGCCTGGGCAGGATTGTTGTCGGCGCAGGCTCAATGGGTTGAATAGCCTCCTCGTGCACTGTAGGGATTCGATGATTCTATGATTATCACATTGCTTTTTGTGGCAGCATGCTGTGTACAAATCGGCTGCCATGTTGCCTAGATTACAATAGTGACTGCACTTCAAAAGTGCTTAATCATCTGTGAAGTGCTTTGGGATGTTGTGAAAGGCACTGTATAAATGCAAGTCTTTTTTTTGCTTAGGTTTGTTGTGTCCACTGAAGGATTGCTTCAGGCCATAGTTCCTGGCTCAGTCAAGGCCTTCAATTTCCAGAGAGCTTATGACCTCCCTTATTATAAAGTAAGAATGAAAGAATTGCAAATCTTTGTTAATTTGTAAGAGAAATTCCTCACAGTGTCAGTAGGCTGAAACTATTTACTAATACAATACTGGAGAAACACACTGCGGGAGTTACAATTTATAGTCTTTGATCAAATGCAAGAATTGGAATATTTTTTGCATATTTTTGAACAATGTACTTACATTTTAGATTTAATTCACAGGTCAAAGAAGTCTCAGATCATTACCCCATTGAACTTGAACTGAAGGATGATCGTAAGTAAATAAGCATTACCTCTTACTATAATAATTAGAACTGCTCTTTATGAATGTGAAACAAAACAATATAGTGAAACCTAAGGTTGTATAATCTTGCTAAAAATAAGGAAGAACCAGCTTAAAAGCTATTACCAATCAATATATTTTCATATAATGTTAAGGTATATTTTTAACAATTTTTTAAAAACAAAATTTCCTTATTCATAAGTCAAGTTTCTTACTTTTTCTAACAAGCACAGAATAGTGGTATAATTCCTGCAGATCCTAATACCAGTCAAATACAGCGTATGAGAAGCAAAATGCGTGGCCGGTGTTTTTCTGTCATGTTTTATTTTTATCTTGAGAAAGACTTTGGGAAGGATTTTCTCTCGCCCCATGCCAGAAAATCCCGCCCAAGGTCAACGGACCTTTGCATGATCCATGTTCTGCCCACTATGATTCCCGTGGCAGGCGAGACGGGAGAATTCTGCCCTTTGACTTGACAAGTTTAACAAGCCATTAAATGAAGGAAAGATAAGATTCTGCCATCTAACTTTGTTGTTGGCCTACATACAGAGAGAAACCACAGAACGGGTTGTTTTCTGCTGGTGTTTATTGCTGTGATGGTGGAACAAATTTTTTTTAAAATATTCATATGTGGGATTATGGCATCCCTAGCAAGGCAAGCATTTGTTGTCCATCCATAATCACCTTCTGGACCATTTCAGAGAGCAATCACAGTGCTGCATGTCTGGAGTAACATATATAATCATAGAATTTTACAGCACAGAAGGAGGCCATTTGGCCCATCATGTCTGCATCGGCTCCAGAGAGAGCTACCCAGCTGATCCCATTCTTCAGCCCTATCTCTGTAGCCCTCTAAATCCATCACTTTCAAATATGTATCCAGCTCTCTTTTGAAATCTACCGTGGAATCCGCCTCCACCTCTCTCCCAGGCAGCGCATTCCAAATCCCAACAACACTCTGAGTAAAGAAGTTTCTCCTCATCTCACTCCTAGCTCTCTTACTGACTCTCTTGAAACTGTGACTCCTACTCACTGACTAGTGGAAACATAATATCTTTCTTTACCCTGTCAAAATTGTTTGTCATTTTGAACACTTCAGTGAGGTCGCCTCTTAATCTTCTCTGCTCCAAGGAGAATAAGCCCAATTTCTCTAATTTTCCTTGTATCTAAAATTCCCCATTCCTGGTATCATTCTAGTAAATCTTCTTTGCACTCTCTCTCGGGCTTTAACATCCTTCCTTAAATAAGGTACCCAAAAATGAACACAATGCTCCCAAATGTGGTCTGGTCAATGATTTGTAGAGGTGCATCATTTTGATGCTTTTATAATCCGTGCCTCTATTTACAAACCCAAGCATCCTATAAGCCATCTTAGCAACTGTTTCAACTTGCCTGACCACCTTCAGAGAATTATGTGCTTGAACCCCGAGGTCCCTCTGCTCCTGTACTCCCCTCAAGGTTGTACCATTGAGCCTGCATTGTCTGCCCATGTTTCTTTTAGCAAATGCATTACCTCACATTTCATTGCATTGAAATCCATCTGCCAAATATCTGCCTGTTTGGCCAACTTATCAATGTCCCTCCTGAAGCTGCTCAGCATCATCCTCACAATTCACTATTCTCCCTCGCTTAGTATCATCTGCAAATTTAGAGACTTTGCCCTCAACACACATCTCTAAACCATTTATATAAATCAGAAAAAGCAAGGATGCTAACACTGATCCCGGGGGAACACCACTTTCGACTCATCTCCAGTCTGAGAAATGCCCATCTATACTTACCCTCTGTTTCCTATCTCTTAGCCAACTTCTGATCCATGCAGCCAAGGGCCCATGTGGCACCATCTCAAATGCTTGCTGAAAGTCCAAATACACAACATTCACAGCACTACCCTCATTCTCTGTATCACCTTGTCAAGGAACTCAATTAAATTTGTCAGACATGACTGCCCTTGACAAAGCCATGTTGACTGTCTAATATTAACTTATTTTTCTCTAAGTGTATATTTATCTTATCCCGTATTTTGGCCTCCATCAGTTTTTCCACGATTGATGTCAAGCTGACAGGCCTGTAGTTTCCTGGATTATCCTTTGCCCCCTTCCTTCATCAACAGTGTCACATCTGCAATTCTCCTGGGACAGATCCTGTGTCCAGAGCGGTCTGGAAAACTTCTGTCAGCAGTTCCTCAATTTGCTCTCTTACCTCTCAGCAATCTACGATGCATCCCATCCAAGCCTGGAAATCTTCCTACCTTTTTAGCACCTCTTCTTTATCCATCACTATCTTTTGCGTTGAATTTTCCAATAATTTATCAGTGTCAGGCTCTGACTGGAAACCAGCATGCATCTCTGCAGATCACAGCCAAGTTTTCAGACCTATTTTTCAGCCACCCTGAGCAAAGAAAATCTAGGGGTGTGGTTTATGTCATCACTCTGGTGGGGTGAGACCTGATAGAGCTGGCAAGGCCAGCATCACAGAGATCAGGCGCTACCTTTAAAGGGCGCCTCAATCAACGGTACAAATAAACTCTCCCAACCCCACGAGCATGGAGGATCCCCTCCACAAGCATTGGGGGGGGGGTTCATCCACCTCCCCCCCGCCCCCCCCCCCCCCCCGCTCCCCCCCCCCCCCACCCCCCCCCCCCCACACCCCCACACCACCACCACCACCACCACGGAAGTATCGGAATCCCTCCCCATTCCCTCAAACCTGCTACACAGGCATTGGCCCTTCCTTCTCCCATCACACATCAGAGGAACCCCATTCCCCCCACCACCTGGCCAAATTGGGCTTCCCAGAGGGCCCGCTCTGTTACTTCCTCCTGGCATAGGTTTGCACCACTAGGTTGGCACTGTCAACCTCTGCCAGATGTTAGTGCCAAACTGTGCCAAGGGGGCAGTGCCAGAGGGCATGTCCCTCTCTGCACAGGGGCTATACTTGCCTTGGTGTCCCTGGCAGGATCCCCTTGACTGATCCCATTTTTAAATACCTGTTGTCAACCTTGCAATATTTAGTGAGGAGGGAATCATGTGGCGGGGAGGCACGGTGGCACAGTGGTTGGCACTGCTACCTCACAGTGCCAAGAACCCGGGTTCGATTCCGGCCTTGGGTCACTATCTGTGTGGAATTTGCACATTCTCCCCGTGTCTGCGTGGGTTTCCTCCGGATGCTCCGGTTTCCTCCCCCAGCCCAAAGATGTGTGGGTTAGGTTCATTGGCCATGCTAAATTGACCCTAGTGTCAGGGTGATTAGCAAGGTAAATATGAACAGGAATAGGGCTTCGGTGGGTGTGGTCAGTGCAGACTTGATGGGCTGAATGGTCTCCTTCTGCACTGTAGTGATTCCATGATTAATAATATTAAACTGCAGTCAAATCTATTTAAATTAGGTTCCCGCACTTTGTGGGCAAGAACCTCGTTATGTCACTGGCAAGGGGCGGGGAAAATTAGGAAACAAGATCTTGCCACGAGAATCTCATTTCCCGACTCCAGTGGGATCTTGCGCCCATGTTGCTGTTAATACTCGTGGCGGATATGGACTCAAAATCGCCTCTGTCGGCCCAACTGGGTAAGGACAGCAAATTTCCTTCCCTAAAGGACTTCAGTGGACCAAATGGAATTTTACAACAAATTGGTTGTTTCCTGGTCACCAATCCCATTACGAGCTCCACATTCCAGATTTACATGGGCAGCACAGTGGCATAGTGGTTAGCACTGCTGCCACACAGTAAGAAGTCTCACAACACCAGGTTCAAGTCCAACAGGTTTATTTGATAGCAAATACCATAAGCTTTCGGAGCAATGCTCCTTCGTCAGACGGAGTGGTCTCTGTTCTCAAACAGGGCACAGACACAGAAATCAAATTACAGAATACTGATTAGAATGCAAATCTCTACAGCCAGCCAGGTCTTAAATGTACAGACAATGTGGGTGGAGGGAGCATTCAACACAGGTTAAAGAGATGTGTATTGTCTCCAGACAGTACAGCTTGTGAAATTGTGCAAGTCCATCGACGCCACACAGTGCCAGGGACCCAGGATTCAATTCTTGCCTCAGGTCATTGTCTATGCGGAGTCTGCATGTTCTCCCCGTGTCTGCGTGAGCTTCCTCCAGATGCTCCGGTTTCCTCCCAGTCCATAGATGAGCGGGTTTGGTGGATTGGCCATGCTAAATTGCCCCTTAGCAGGGGGACTAGCTAGGGTAAATACATGAGGTTACAGGGATAGGGCCTGGGTGGGATTGTTGTCGGTGCAGGGTTGATGGGCCAAATGGCCTCCTTCTGCACTATAGGGATTCCATTCTATTATTCTAATTAAATTTCAATTTCTGGATTGCCATAATGGGATTTGAATTGGTGTCTCTGGATCATTAGTCTAGATCTCTGGATTTCTGATCCAATAATGTAACCATGATACTACCAGTTTGAAACCACCCGTTTCCTTAGTTTCAGTGATATTTTCAATTTTCCAGATTTGTAATAGAGTAAAGTTAAAGTAAAGTTTATTTATTAGTCACAAGTAGGTTGACATTAACATTGCAATGAAGTTACTGTGAAAATCCCCTAGTCGCCACATTCTGGCACTTGTCCGGGTACACTGAGGGAGAATTTAGCACGGCCAATCCACCTAACCAGCTCATCTCTGGAGTGTGGGAGGAAACCGGAGCACCCGGAGGAAACCCATGCAGACACGAGGAGAACGTACAAACTCCACACAGACAATGACCCAAGCCAGGAATCGAACCCAGGTCCATGGCGCTGTGAGGCAGCAGTGCTAACCACTGTGCCACCGTGCCATCCCTATGTTGAACTAGTTAAGAAATCAGCTTTTCGCTTGATAAGATCAATAAAAAGTTATGCTGCTTTACAAACTGATACAATAATGACTAGATGCAATGAGGTACTCTGACAACAGGCACCAAGGCATTAAAGTATCATCAGCCTTTACTGGGTGAATACCAAAGGCCAGAGGCAGCCAACCTGTTGGCAATTGGAACTGATGGCAGCACAAATATTCAGTTCTAGCCTGATATTATCTAACTACATGGTACGACTCTTGAAACTTAATTAAGCTGATTAAAAGTGGTGAACTATAGAGACCTGGGGGAGATTTTAACCCACAAAACGGAGGAGTTTGGGTTGGGCAGGGGTGTAAGTAGATAAAAATCTGAAATAGGAACCCAACCTACCACAAACTCAAACACCTCCAGTTTTAATGCAGACAGGAGAAGAGGCAGGCCAGCCAATCTGCTCTCTGAAGATTGAAGAAACCTTTTAAGGAGGCCGCATACATCCATTTTTACATCAACTTTTGACCCATGTCAGCCAGGTTTCCCAAGCCTTGGGAAACCAGCAGGTGAGAAATGATGAATTCATTGGGTGAGTGTTTTTACAGCACTGCTTGTGGGCCGGGAACGGCAGAAATGTGTGCTCCAGGCTCACAAGGTTACCTCAGCTCAGCGATCCCTCTCGACATCACCGTTCATCACTGAACCCCACCTGATCTTCTCCTGACATCCCTCCCATCACAGACACCCACATCACCCCCAATCACACTCTACCCATTTTCCACTTCATGCCACAGCTCCCTCCCTGCCCCGATCTCTACCTCCAACACTATGAAATTGACCTGATCCTTGGCTCTGGTATATATAATATGTTTGATACACACGTGAATTGAAACAATTGGTCGATAATTTCTGACAGTAATTTGTTTTGGGAAGTGTGGCGCAGTCAGTTTGCGGCAATATGAGCAGTAAATTAGGCAAACTGAAGAAAGTATCTTTCCATATATGTATTCATTATTTTTTTGAACAATGAAAATGGGTTTGCAATTAATTAGAATGTATGTGTGCTGCAAACTAGTCCTTGCAATGATAACGGAGTGGAGATTTCCCTTGCCTTATCTGGTTTTCTCTTCTTGTGTAGCTAACTCTGTTGGTGCAAGATATGAGACTGGGCCAAGTATTGGCATCAGTGGTGGAATCAGCGGTGGTCCATGCAGCTGCAAAGGTGTAGATTTCACTACCTGCGCTGGACGATGTGGTGCATATTCACCGAATTTTCCATGCAGCTGCACTGCAAGTTGTTCCAAGTATCGCGATTGCTGTGCTGACTACAAAAATTATTGTTAAGGTGTGTGAAGGCCCGGGCCTGTCTGCGAATCTATTCAGAAATTGTTAAACCCCTTCTCATAGAAGCTGAGCATAAATCTGTGCCTTTTGAGTCAGTTGGTTGTTTAGGAAGCAAGTGTCAATTGTAACATGAACGTACCCGGTGCCATCTGTCTCACTCACATTCTGCTGGAGGATCCCATTGCAAACAGGGTTAATTGATGCCAAATCATTGTTTGCAGTTGATATCAAACAAGGCTGGGCAATTAACCCGGAGGCGCATCTTCAACAAGCTAATGATGAAGCTGAAAGGGCCCAAGAAACTGTAGTCGGCTTCATTCTCAAGATGTCAAACCACTAGAAAGGAGCAAACAACAAATGTTAAAACTTTGCAGCAAAGCAGTAGAACTCAACTTGTTGATCAAATCTCATCACAGAATCATCATAGGATCCCTACAGTGCAGAAGGAGACCATACGGCCCATCGAATCTGCATCCACTCAGCATCTTACGCAGATCCACACACTCCCCAGTCTGCCCAATCTCCTTAACCCTAAATCCACCCTAGCTACACAACGTAGGACACTAAGGGACAATTTAGCATGGCCAGTCGATCTAATTTGCACACCTTTGGACTGTGGGAGAAACTGGAGCACCCAGACGAAACCCACGCAGACACCATGCAAACCCCACACAGTCACCCAAGGCCAGAATTGAACCTGGGTCTCTGGCGCTGTGAGGCAGCAGTGCTAACCACTGTGCCACCGTGCCATCTTCACAGTCATGTCAGCCCACACTTTGTATACTGTGTGCAGTTGTGGTCACAAAAACTGGTGGGGTGGGGGGGGGGGGGGGGTGGAGGTGGGTGGTGGAACATTCACTGCAGCCAAGAACCATGAGGCCAAAATTTAGGGCAGAACTTTTAAATAACCCCGGGGTGAGACCAGGTTTGGATAGTCTCTCACTTTCCTGTCACTGAACGGTACAACAGTTTGCCAGCATGGCCTTAGGGCCATTTCTTGAAGAGCCTGGTTGGAGGAAATGACTAACCACTCACAAGTGGTGGGAACTTTTCAGTCAGAAGTTGGGTGAGACCGAATTCCAGTTGCTGAATGGAGGTGTTTCCAGAGGCAGACCAGTGAGCCAGTAATCCATTTATCATTATTAACCACCTACATCCTGTCCTGGCCAAAAGTACAAGATGGCCACAGTTGTGGCCACAGGCCACCCTGTAGAGGGTTACCCCCTCTGTGATGCTAACCTGACAGGTGCGGCCACTTCTTATTTTTCAAGTTTCTTTTAAAATATCTTCAGAAGGCACCCCCTTCCTGAGGCGCCCTTTCTTTCTCCTAGCCATAGCGGCTGCTCTCACATCCGATGGTGGGTCTCCCCATGTGTCAGTGCTGGAGGGTATCCTGTTGGCCCTGCGCCTTTGGGAGGCCACCCACTGTCTTTGATTACAGGGTTCCCACAGGTAGCCACTTAATTAGGCACGTCCTCAAAATCCCCTCTGGTTCCTGACGTGTGGTCCCCAAATCTCCTATGAGTGGACTCAGAACCTACAGATAAAAAATTCAGCCCTTGATGTTAAAGGTTTGAGTTATGAGGAAACTATAGACATAAAAATCAGTTTATCCCCACTGTTGTCATGCACATAACCCCACCAGATTATCCTGTATTTGTAGAGCGACACTTATGGAGATATATTGGCAAGCAAATTTCCTGGAATGGTGAACTTGGTGCCAAATGCCTTTGTGTTCCCGATCCTCCAGTGGAAAATTTATCCCCAAATTTTCTGGAGGAAATGCTACAGTGAGGATAATGGTAGTTTGGAAGTGGTACAATTAATAACCAATGTATTGATCCCATCATGTTAATGGGTAAAAAGATGTGCAGAAAATCTCCAGTGAAGTGAAGTAAAAATACCATACTGCGTTACATGAATTATTTGGTGGTTAAATGTGAAATCATACCTGATTAGCGGAACTGGATGAAAAGATTATCCTGGAAGTCAAAGTATGAGGATCATTGATCCGACTGTACTCCCCAAGAGTCCGATTAAACAGAGCAATTAGAAACAGCAAGGTGACCTTCAAGATAGGGTAAATTGACCATTAAACTAAAACAACTACATTAAAGAATAAAGTTATATTGTTGCCAAGGTTAAAAATTCTGTCAGACACGATCTTCAATCACAAGATATTGTGTCAGATCTGCAATCTGCACATACATGTCTCAATAATTTAATATGATAATTAATATTTATTAGAATACTAAGATCTTTTATAACTAACTAAACCAGAGCCTTGATGCACTATCAATTATGCCACGAAGACTCCTGTGAGTGAGGGAAACTAATAGGCTTTTATTCACAGAGAACAGGAGCACACCCTTGTAGCTGACCTGGTCTAGACTGAGGTGAGGAGGAGGGACCATCACCTTTATACCCCACTCTGGGTGGAAAGGGAGGAGTCTCAGGTGGAAAGGGAGGAGTCTCGGGCCAGGTGCAGCACGGGTGTGTCCAAGCACATACATGTAGTAACAGTGGTTCACCACAAGCCTCCTCAAGCCTATTAAGGTTCCCCATAAAGTTATTTTCCTTTCTTACATTATAGAAGTGACTACCCTTCAAAAGTATCTCATTGGTTGTAAGACACTTTAGGATGTCCTAAGGTCATGAAAGGAGATGTAGCAATCCAGGTATTTACTCTAATACCAACCACAATGCTGTCTGGTTACCAGCACCATTTCCAACAGACTCAGAGACAGCATGACCAAAGATGCAAATACAACAAGAATGAGAGGAGGTCTAATTGAGGTATAGAAGATGCTAAAGAGGATTGACAGGGTAGACACAGCGCAATGTTTCCCCTTGTTGGACATTCTAAAACAAGGAGGCCATGGTTTTAGGCCAAAAGGGGCAGATTTGAAGCAGAAATGAGGAGGAATTACTTCATTCAAAAGGTCATGAGTCTGTGGAATTCTCTATCCCAGAGTGCAGTGGTTGCTGGAACACTAAACAAATTTAAGGAGATAGATAGGTTTTCAATTAGTAGCGGGATGAAGAGTTACGGGAAGCGGGCAGCAAGCGGGAGATGAAGCCGAGATTAATTCAGCTATGATGGCATTGAATGGTTCAGCAGGCTCGAGGGGCTGAATTGCCAACTCCAGTTCCTAGCTCTTATGGCATTGTGACAGCATGCTGGCACAGTGCTTAGCAATGCTACCTCACAGCGCCAGGGACCCAGGTTCAATTCCGGCCTTGGGTGATTGTCCGTGTGGAGTTTGCACGTTCTTCCTGTGCTTCCAAGTGCTTTGGTTTCCTTCCACAGTCCAAAGATGTGCAGGATATGTGGATTAGCCATGGGAAATGTACAGGGTTACGGCGATAGGGTGGAGGGGAGGGTCTTGGTGGGATGCTCTTTCAGAGAGTCGGTGCAGACCTGATGGGCCAAACAGACTCTTTCTGCACTGTAGGAATTCTATGGTTCTATGGTTGATTAGCCTGATGGAGTGGAACTATGATAATGGGACTCTGCCTGTTTAACAAGGGTCACGGAAGTGTAGAGGGTTCAGAAAATTCTGGTACGGCACAGTAACAGCATGAATCACTTAGAGGAAAGTTTTCTGGTAAACCTGTGCTGTATTCACACCACCAATGCACCGTGCTAGCTTTCAGGAAAGTATGGGCTAATTATTTTACCATTTGGATTATTAATGATTTCTTTTTCTTCCAGGTCCCATGTGATGATGGTGAGAAAGTTACCAGATGCCATGAAAGCCTAACAAAAAAAAAATATTGAATGAATTCCAGAAAAAGAGAATAAAACTAATAATTGCAATTTGGGTATATGTCAGTTTTATTAAACAAATAGGCTTATCACCAGAATACTTGGAACTTGAAAAGTCACATTGGCACAGTGTACCAGAGAACGGAAGGATAAAAGTCAACATTATAAACAACATTATCATGCAGGTTCAGTTCTTGAATATCTGGGAACTACCTGGATCCAAAATCATGCAAATGGACAATATTTATGTCTGCTATAAAGGGCTCAACCAGCCTTCTTTGTTTCATTCTTTTTTCATGGGATGTGGGTGTCGCTGGCTGGGCCAGCATTTATTGTCCACCCTTAACTGCCCTTGAACTGAATGGCTTGCTAGTTCTTTTCAGAGGGCATTTAAGAGTCAACCACATAGTTGTGGATCACATGTAGGCCAGACCAGGTAAGGACGGCAGAGTTCCTTCCCTAAAGGACATTAGTGAACCAGATGGGTTTTTATGACAATTAACAATGGTTTCATGGCCATCATTTGACTTTTAATTCCAGATTTTTTATTGAATTCAAATTTCACCATCTGCCGTGGTGGGATTTGAACCCAGGTCTCCAGAGCTTTAAAGTTTTTTTCCTGGGTCTCTAGATTACTAGTCCAATGAAAGTACCACAATGCCATTGGCTCCCCCTTTTAAAGGAGCTGTGTCATCGTTAGGTATATTTTACAGATACCAACCCCCTTTCGGTGTTATCCTTATCAGCCTAAGCAAATGTGTGTCCACAAGCCTGTTCACAACCTTCCTGTTGCATGCCATTTTAACTCAGCAGCTTGCTCTCATGCCCACTCCGGGTGCTCCAGTTTCCTCCCACAGTCCGAAAGACGTGCTGATTAGGTGCTAAATTCTCCCTCACTGTCCCCAAACAGGTGCCGGAGTGTGGCGACTAGGGGATTTTCGCAGTAACTTCGTTGCAGTGTTAATGTAAGCCTACTTGTGACACCAATAAATAAACTTTAAAACATGTCCATCCTTGGCCTGCTGCAACGCTCCAGTGAAGCCCGGCACAAGCTGGAGGTGCAGCATCTCGACTTCCAGTTGGGCACGTAACAGCCCTCGGAACTCTACGTTGAATTTGGCAACTTTGACCTTTCTCCTCCATCTTAAACCCCCCATTCTCTTTTAAAAAAATATTCCATACATGTATTGTCTCAATGCAAAACACCCTTCCCCTTCTCACACCAGGCCACCTGTCGTTTTTTTCCTTAAAGTTGGTACTTTTTGTTGAAATTTCTGTAGCTCGAAAACATTCTCCATCCTTTCAGTTCTGACAAAGAGTATGACTTGAAATGTTAATTCTGTTTCTCTTCAGATAGATGCTGGCAGGCCAGCTAAGTTTTTCCAGCATTCTCTGTTCCTGTTTCAGATTCCAGCATCCACAGTATATCGCTTATTTTATTTGAGTGTCACCAGCTACTTACCGAGTCCCTGCCAGATTTCCTGGTATGCGTTTTCCAGCAGGAATTGTTGGACAGCAGTAAGAAGCTGAAATCCTTGCTGGTTTAGCCTCTCCTGCCCTGGTGATCATAGAATCCCTACAGTGCAGAACATGCCATTTGGCCCATCGAGTCTCCACCAACCACAATTCCACTCAGGCCCTATTCCCATAACCCCATGTATTAACACTGCTAGTCCCCTGACACTAAGGGGCATGGCCAATCAACCTAACCTGCACATCTTTGGACTGTGGGAGGACGCGGAAGAAACCCACGCAGACACGGGGAGAACGTGCAAACTCCACACAGACAGTGACCCAAGCCGGGATTAGAACCTGGGTCCCTGGTGCTGTGAGGCCACTGTGCCGCCCCGATGTTGAAACCAATTGCAGCGCCCTCAGCATCGGTCAGGCTGAGATAAGTTAACAACAAGCAGTGTTGCATTTATTTCCATACCCATTTAATCAAAGCCATTAATTATAACAAAGGCAGATTAATCCTTTAAAACTTGAACTTGACTGATGATTGAACTGCAGTTCTTAGAATTGAACCGAGTCTGAGCTGAAATTATGTGGTACATTATATTAGTCCTGAATTCAAACAACCAAGCAAGGAATATTAAATCATTCACCACTGAAAAACATCATTAGCTCATGGCACCTGTTCCTTAATTCCATCATCTCACCTCACTGAATTATCCCCCCCGCTCCCATTCTACAGACACAAATGTCCACTCCTTAAAACTGAATACAATTTACAGCTGAATGAGCCATGAAGCGGTTTCTTGGAGGCTGAATAACATCTGATCACCCAACTGGCATAATGATCAAATTTTGCTCAGGGTACGCTTTGCTATTGAGAACATTTCTGCAACGGTAAATCCAGTTAACAACATACACAAGTACGCCATTCTCTGGGCGAACAAAAACATTTTAGGTTGACTGACTGATGGGTATATAGCACTAAACTGAGACAAAAAGATAATTTAGAAAAGAATCCTTACAATGCATAAAGAGGCTATTCAGCCCATCAAGTTTACACCAACAACAATCCTATCCAGGCCCTATCCACATATTTTCCCTGCTAATCTCCCTGACACTAAAGGGCAATTTTAGCATGGCCAATCAACCTAACCCACACATCTTTGGACTGTGGGAGGAAACCAGAGAACTCTGAGGAAACCCACGCAGAGAACATGCAAACTCCACACAGACAGTGACCCAGGGCTGGAATTGAGTGAGGCAACAGTGCTAACCACTGTCCCACCACGTCGCCCCATCGACATCGGGGTAATGCCCCATTTGCATCAACAAAGTCTTGGCTGAACCTGAATCTGTGCACTGGTCATGTGGAATGGTCACCATGCGTCACTGCGAGATATTACTGGAGAAAATGTGCCACGCCATCATTTTAGTCGCAGCCACTTCCAGGTGTTAACCTGATCGCAGCCCAGGGTATCTAAAGTGCAGAAGGGAAGGAAACAGTGCCAGAACTAGTTCTGGGGAATGATATCGGGGAGGATTTGGGAAAGGCTGATTATGATGTCATCAGATTATGGGAAAAGATCGGTGACAATAATGCGCTAAATTACTTAACTGGAAGAGGGGAACTTTAGTGAAAGGCACTTGGCTCAGTTAGAGTGGAATCAAAGATTGGTGGGTGACACAGTTGTCAAACAATAGAAGATGTCCTTTGAGGAAATGGTTCAGGAACAGAAGAGGTACATTCTCACGAGGGAGAGAAAATGGCATTCAATGTTAGAGTTCCCCGAATGACAATAGAGATTAAAATGAAACAGAAAAAAGGGTTTTAATGCAACAAGTTGTTGCGATCTGGGATGCACTTTCTGAAAGGGTGATAGAAGCACATTTAGCAGTAAATTTCAAAAGAGAAGTGGATAAATACAGAAATTAAGGTTTTTTTATTCATAAAACAGGGCTACGGGGGAAGAGCAGTGGAGTAGAACTAATTGGATCACTCTTTCAAAGAGCTGGCATGTTGGCTGAAATCCTCCTTCTATGTTGTAGCACTCTGATTCCTCTCAGGATTTTCATCTTTAGATTTTAACTCAATATGAATCAGTTACAATGTTGTTTCTCATGTTATTCAGTTAGGCCCTTAACCTGAAGAAGATAAATAATCACAACAGTTATAAATAGATATTCTCAATGAAATTAGTACCATGAATTTAACAATGCATAGTAAAGTGGAGGTGATGGCCAAGTGGTATTATCGCTAGACTTTTAATCCAGAAACTCAGCTAATGTTCTGGGGGCCCGGGTTTGAATCTCACCACGGTAGATGGTGGAATTTGAATTCAATAAAAAATATCTGGAAATAAGAATCTACTGATGACCATGAAACCATTGTCGATTGTTGGAAAAACCCATCTGGTTCACTCATGTCCTTTAGGGAAGGAAATCTGCCATCCTTACCTGGTCTGGCCTACATGTGACTCCAGAGTCACAGCAATGTGGTTGACTTTCAACTGCCCCCAGGCAACAAGGGATGGGCAATAAATGCTGGCCCAGCCATGACACCCATGTCCCCATGAATGTTGTTATAGTCCATGATTTCACCCCACCCCACATCCCCACCAGCAATATTTCCCTCTGTTCCCAACTGCACCACGTTCTGCACAAGCAGTAGAGTCTCTTAGACACAACAAATTGTTTTGGCCATGCTAAATTCTCCCTCAGTGTACCCAAACAGGCACCAGTGGCAACTAGGGGATTTTCACAGTAACTTCATTGCAGTGTTAATGTAAGCTTACTTGTGACACTAATAAATAAACTTTAAACTTTAAAAACTGTTTTGTTATCTTCTGGATATGGGTTGGCACATCTCAAGATTACGTATTAGCCGACAATCGTGTTAAATAATTTACTGGGATACAAACCACATTGTCTATTACTTTAAAAGGTGAGATAAATACCATGCCATCAGATCACTGAGTGCGGGCTAAATTATTTGTTCGGGACTTATAGATGAAAGAGTATTTTGAAGTGCTAGGATAACGCAAGATGCAAAACAGCACAAAATGTTGAAATACAACTGCAATCAATTCTGCAAAGGGCAATTAGATCCTTTACAGGAAGTAGGTTTTTAAAAATTCTTAGCGTAATTTTGGTAATGCAGTCTCCAAAATGATTTGTTCTGATGTCTACTCATGGTGCCTCTACTAAGCACCCTCAGAAAGATGTGGCAAATAAAAGATAGAAGACAACAAGAATATTGCTGAATTATATAGTCTTGTTTTTTTTGGAAGATCCAACAATTTATTTGGAGAAGTCAAGGAATCAAATTGTTCATGGCTTTTATATGTTTAAATACCAGGTGGCTGTAGCTTGAAATTTCTCTGAAGATGTGTTTGGCATCGGATCACAATTAAAGTATAGCACCATCTGCTAAACTGCATCAATCAACATGTTGAACAAGACTTAGCGCCTAAAGTAAGCTTGTAAACTACATGGCATTGCTCCATTACCATAGTATCTCTTGTCGCTGATTGTGAAGTTTAGCAGAGACTGGCTTCAGTTTGACCTTAGTTACTTTTCTTAGATAAACTACAAAATAAAGACAGAGAAGATAGTTACACGGCAAACTGTGTGCCCCAGCTCTGTTCCCACTTCATACACAAACACAGAAATCAGGTAACACAGCATTGCTTGAGTTTAGTGTGCTTGTAAGCAGTCCTTTTGTATCTCTCCCAGTTTTTAGTTTTATTGATGCCAACCAGATGAAAAATTGGGAGGCATGTAAATAAGTTGTTGAACCCCTGCCACTCACTTTACACTATTGCACAGTGTCAAGATTTGCGCCACAGTCACTTCTTCATCTTTTGAGCTTCTGAACATTTATCTCTGAAAATGAGAGTAAGAGGCACCCGATGGGTATGGCAAATGGAGTACTCAGGCATGAAATTGCACCTAAATGCACCCTGTAGGACGGCACAATGGCACAATGGTTAGCACTGCTGCCTCACTGCGCCAGGGACCCGGGTTCGATTCCCGGCCTGAGTCACTGTCTGTGTGGAGTTTGCACATTCTCCCCGTGTCTGCGTGGGTTTCCTCCGGGTGCTCCAGTTTCCTCCCACACTCCAAAGACGTGCTGGTTAGGTGAATTGGCCTCAATGTATCCGAACAGGTGCCGAAGTATGGCAACTAGGGGATTTTCGCAGTAACTTTACTGAAGAGTTGCTGTAAGCCTACTTGTAACAATAAAAATAAATAAATAGAATGTATTAGTCAACGCAACTCCTCATGTATTAACAGAAGCATTGGTGGAGGCAAGATGACATGGGCAATTGGGCTAACTGTTCAGCCAGGAAACCACATACAAAATGGGTCAGAAAAAATATAGAGATAAAGTACATTACATTTTTCAACATCCATATTTTGTTATGATTCCATGGACAATCCTTCAGTTTAAACTCAACTATAGTCGATCCTGTTTCTGACATCTTGCTTGCAGCACTACAGTGCCAATGTTGAGTGCCAATTCCTCTACCTTTAAACTTCCAGGGATCTGCAAAATGTGTGAATAGCTGCAATGCTGGACAGCTGCTGTTGGAGATTTTTGAATCAAAACATACAGTTAATCATTTTACTGTTCTTTTAGGACATTGTGATTAAATGCCTTCAACAAAGACACGAGTGTTTATCCTCTCTGTTCTTTAACTTACTCCCAGTCCAAACAGTTAAAATGAAAAATCACACAATTAATCATCTAACTCAATAATGGGATCTCCATAGTCTTACGTAAAGAATATTGGAAAATAGATGTTGATTTGTTACATTCAACTCCTACTTGCTTAAGCTGAAACATTTTGATCACGCCAAAACATTTTCTACTTACGCACAGAATTTATTCCTTTTACATGGGAGTGGATAACAGCTGGATGCTTATTTTCCTCCAATTCTTAACAACTCATCAGAAAGGACATGCAGGAATGATTTCAGTTTGGATAGAAACCCAACTTGAGGGTGGTGTCTATCTATTGAAGTAGCTGATTTTGCAATGTTAAGGATGACCAAAGTGCATATGGACCGGAATTCCACCGGCACGCCCGCTCCAGAATCGGGGCGGGTGAGGCTCGCAGAACGGCATTCTCTGTTGGTCTCAGGCGGGATCCTACAAGCCTCGGGCGGGGCAAGGCGGTAAAATTCCGGCACTGGAGTTTACTTGGATTTTGAAAAGGTGTTTGACAAAGTACCTCCTGTGAGACTACGTAATAGTTGACAAGTTACCTGGGTGGATCGAATGCATGGAGGGTGGTCCGAAATCCTGAGCTGGAAAAACCTGGGCCTGGGCCCCCCAAGTCGACACTATAGTTAAGGAAGCCCACCAACGCCTCTACTTTCTCAGAAGACTAGGAAATTGAGCATGTCAGCTACAACTCTCACCAATGTTTACAGATGCACCATAGAAAGCATTCTTTCTGGCGGTATCACAGCTTGGTATGGCTCCTGCCCAAGGCTGCAAGAAACTACAAAAGGTCATGAATGTAGCCCAATCCATCACGCAAACCAGCCTTCCATCCATTGACTCTGCCTACACTTCCTGCTGCCTCGGCAAAGCAGCCAGCATAATTAAGGACCCCACGCACCCAGACATTCTCTCTTCCACCTTCTTCCGTCAGAAAAAGATACAAAAGTCTGAGGTCACATACCAACCGACTCAAGAACAGCTTCTTCCTTGCTGCCATCAGACTTTTGAATGGACCTACCTTGCATTAAGTTGATCTTTCTCTATACCCTAGCTATGACTGTAACACTACACTCTGCACTCTCTCATTTCCTTCTCTACGAATGGTATGCTTTGTCTGTATAGTGCGCAAGAAACAATACTTTCACTGTATGTTAATACATGTGACAATAATAAATCAAATCAAAAAACGTAATCAATGATGTTCTACAGGTGGTGGTGGCAATTTCTGTGGGCTTGATTAGTTAAATAGATGAGCTTTGATAAGGCAGATGGATTCTAACGAAAGATACCGCATATAGGAAAGCTGGAACAGTAAACTGGTGTATAATGTGAAACTATCTTCATTGGCACAAGCCAATAAGAATTTGATAGTGATTATTGATCATACTCTAAAAGCATCAGTTAGGTCTGAAGCACTTATATAAGACAACAAGACAAAGCCATTATTTATGTGAATCTGGAGTGCAAGTCAAGACAAGTGACAAATGTTAACAAGTATAGGATTAGGTAGGGCACCAGTATAAAATTCCCTGCATCTTGTAGATTACACTGCTACCATTATTTGTCGGTAGTGTTTGATTTGTGGAAAGGGTAACAATCAAGCTGGCTGCTTTGTCCTGGATGGTATTGAGCTTCTTGAGTTTTGTTGGAGCTGCACTCATCCAGGCAATTGGAGAGTATTCTATCACACTCCTGACTTGTGCCTTGTAAATGGGACAGGCTTTGGGAAGTTAGGAGGTGATAATCCCGTGCCTCAAGATTCCCAGCCTTTGATCTGCTCTTGAAACCACAGTATTTTTATGGCTAGTCCAGTTCAGTTTCTGATCAATCATAGAAATCATCATAGAAACCCTACAGTGCAGAAGGAGGCCATTCGGCCCATCGAGTCTGCACCGACCACAATCCCACCCAGGCCCTACCCCCACATATTTACCCACTAATCCCTCTAACCTACGCATCCCAGGACTCTAAGGGGCAATTTTTAACCTGGCCAATCAACCTAACCCGCACATCTTTGGACTGTGGGAGGAAACCGGAGCACCCGGAGGAAACCCACGCAGACACGAGGAGAATGTGCAAACTCCACACAGACAGTGACCCGAGCCGGGAATCGAACCCGGGACCCTGGAGCTGTGAAGCAGCAGTGCTAACCACTGTGCTACCGTGCCGCCCTGGTTTCAATGGTTTCATCCAGGATGTTGATAGTGGGGTCTCAGTGATGGCAATGCCATTGAATGTCAAGGAGCGATGGTTAATTGCCACTTGTCAGCCCAAGCTGAATATTGTCCAAGTCTTGCTGCATTTCTTCATGTACTGCTTCAGTATCTGAGGAGTCGCAAATGGTACTGAAAATTGGGCAGTCATTGGCAACCACCCCCACCACTGATGGAAGGTCATTGATGAAGCAGTTGAAGATGGTTGGGTCTAGAATAAGATGTGATCTAATTGAAACATGTACAATTCTTAAAGGGCTTAACCGGATAGATGTTGGGAACATGTTTCCCCTGTTTGGGAGAATCTAGACCTGGTGTTCCAGTCTCAGAATAAGAGGCGGCCATTTAGGATGAAGATGAGGAGAAATTGCTTTGCTCAGGGTGTGAACTTTTGGAATAAAAACAGAAAATGCTGGAAATACTCAGCTGAGCTGGCAGCATCAGTGGCGATGGAAACAGAGTTAACACTTCATCAGAACTGGGAAAAATGAGAAATGAAGGGTGGGATTTTCCAGCTGCGCTCATCCCAAAACCGGAAAATCCTGCTCGAGGTCAACGGACCATTTGCATGGTCCGCCCTCCCCCATCCCCCATCCCTAGTTGCCCTTGAGAAGGTGGTGGTGAGCTGCCTTCTTGAAACGTTGCAGTGCACTTGCTGTGGGTTGACCCAAAAAATGTTGTTAGGGAGGGAATTCCAGAATTTTGACCAGGGACTGCAAAGGAACGGCGATATATTTCCAAGTCAGGATGGTGAGTGGTTTGGAGGGGAACTTGCAGGTGGTGGTGTTCCCATGTATCTGCTGCCCTTGTCCTTCTAGGTGGAAGTGGTCGTGGGTTTGAAAGGTGCTGTCTAAGGATCTTTGGTGAATTGCTGCATCTTGTCGATAGGACACACTGCTGCTACTGAGCGTTGGTGGTAGAGGGAATGGATGTTTGTGAGGAACCTCAATTGCGATTATCATCATGCTTAGGATCCAATCTTTTATTGCACCCACTAATGCGAGAATAATGAAAGTTCCTTCGGATTTTAAAACAAAAAATCTGCAAACATAGGTTGAATGAAGAAAGCTGTACGATTGACATACGAACAAGGATATACCCCATCTTCAACACTGCTTTGTAGGAACGTTTGATTTTAATTAAAGGAGTACACAGACACTCATCATGATTATGGATTATTGAATGTGAAAGAAAATGTTCCAATTCAGATAGTAGTGAATGAATTAAGTCATGAAAGAGTCATATTGGATTCTTAATTCTGTTTCACTCTCCACTGTTGCTGCCAGGCCTGCTGAGTTTTTCCAGCACTTTCTATGTTTATATTAAACTCATGATTGGCCAAGTACACTTGTGAAATAAGCTTATGACCATTAGTTTGAATGATAATACAGTATTAAGTGCACTAGAGGGAGACATAGTACTAAAGATTGTTACATAATTAACAAACAACAATATTTATGGAGATGGTTAGCATTTTTACATGCAAGTCTAAGCTTTAGGGCATCAGTGTTACCTTTGCAAAGATTCTAGCAACATTGCCTACCAAGCAAAAAGGTATTAGTGTGCTGTTGACACGGGAACACCACCATCTGCAAGTTCCCCTCCAAGCCACTCACCATCCTGACTTGGAAATATATCGCCGTCCCTTCGCAGTCACTGGGTCAAAATCCTGGAATTCCCTCCCTAACCGCATTATGGGTCAACCAAGACTCAACGCTCCTGTGACAGTACACCATGTACTGGGTAAAATGGATTCTTCCTGGATCCTTTACCCAAAAAGGAATGACACAGAGATCACATGACTACGGCAAGAAGCCACAGTGCACAACAGGCAACCAAATACAAAGACATTTCTCCAAAATCACCATTTTCTTGAAAAAGAAAAATATAACACATTGCCGACCCAATCATTTGCTTAATTTCCAGGCCATCACCTTGAGCAACTTCAGAAGGGCCGGTGAAGCTCATGATGTTGCTGGTGTTCTACCTGAAACTTCACATAAATGTCCTGCTCTCCTTCTGTGGTTCTCATTCCCAGAGTTACGAGCTATTATTAACCTTGAGACTTGATGGTGCTTATCCTCTCCAGGGTGTAGAGACATCCCTCCAGCAATCACAAGATCACATTCTGCACCCTCTCCTTTCCTTCTCCCCTCTGTAATATAAGAACAGTATGTTTTGTCTGTATAGCACGCAAGAAACAATACTTTTCACTCCTTCCAAAAACACGTGACAATAAATCAATTCAATTCAATTATTGGCTTGTTTTTCATCTTTCAAGTGAAAGGCTTGCTTGCAAAGTGATTCAGTTTCTTGCTGTGAGAACACTGCTTTCCCCAGAGCATGCTTCATTTTCTTTTGTGTGCTGTCCTCCACGATTTTTACATCCAATACTCCTGCATTGATCATTCTGCTGATTCTTCTGTAAATATTCCTTCCTTTTCTCCATTGTCTTATGGAAGGTTTGAACTGCCTCTCCACGTGGAGCAAAGTCTCTCAGTTCTTCCATCACTGTTCTTCACCTGGTGATTAACCACTTCAGAACATCTTCATTTATCAATGGCTTGCGTGAGAACAAGTTACTCTCCTCCCAGCAGGCAGGCTTTCATTGCAAGGATCGCCTGTTCCTAAGTCACTCCTGTCTCTAACTAGGTCGTCCTTCAGTAGCTCAGTTGATTCAGCTAGACGTCTCAGTGCAGTCAATTACTGATCAATATTCTTTCCCTCTTTCTGAACTCTGGTATTGAGCATGTAGCGTTCGTAAATAACGGGAGCAATTCTCCCAAAAGTGCTGAATTATCAAGAAAACTGGTCTAGATCACGACTGTTTTTTCAGTGCAACTTCAGACCCGAATCTCCCTGCTCTATGCAATGCAGAGGTCCCAACTGTGAATGTCATTAAAAACAAGGGAGGTGGGGCCTATTCGCGCCACAGTCTGACAGTTTTGAGCCTCTGAGCATGCGCAGTGGCCGCGATCTGTCGGTCCTGGGCTGACCAGCTCCCGGACTTGATCGCTGGCCAGCTCGGGACCCCCACAGTGCTGCCCCTCCAGCCCCCCCTCCACGGCCCGATCGCAGCCCCCACGACAATTCCCGGGCTAGCCCTGACCACCCCGCCCATCCGGTCCCGGAGTGCCCTGATGTCCAGCCCCCCTGCACCCAGCAGTGGCGATCCCCCAACCCCCCTCACCCCAGCAGACCCTTCTCCACTGCTGACTCCCCAACAGGAGGCAGACCGCCCCCCCCCCCCCTCCCCGGGAGGCAGACTCCCCCGCCCCCGGCAGACCACCAACCCCCCAGGCCCACCCCAATCGCTGGCCTTCCTTCAGCCCAGACCGATCCCCATGCAGAGTGGCAGCGAGATCCCATCAACCCCACCAATTGCCCCCTAGGCCCTGCCCACAATAGGCCCCAACCCCCCAACCCAGGGGGGCACCGATGGGCAATGCCAAGGTGCCCCCTGGGCACATACACTTTGCCCCTTGGGCAGTGCTGGGGGCATAGGCTGGCACTGCCAGGGTGCCCATGCTCAGGGGACACCACCCCCCACTGCCCGACCCCCTGGGGCCCAGATTGCCTCCCCTTCCCTCCAGCAGGGTCTCCTGCTAGTTCCCCGAATGTGGGGAGCTACTCTAAACCCCGTCGGAGTGAAGTACTCCTGGCGGAGTGGAAAATGCTATCGGGCCCGGCAAGTTCCGTGCCGGGCCCGGTAATCACATGTAAACTACATTTATAATACATTAAAAAGCAGGTTTACATCACTTACCTCTCTTCCCGCCGGTTTCCAGCGTGGTCCCGACTGTGACTGTTCCCTGGCTCTGGGAGACACGCATGAATCCCGCAAAATGGCCGACATGAGATTCTCCGGACCGGACCCACCAGAAAATTTGCGGGTCGTGATGGGAGAATCGCCCCCAACATTACTAGAGGGTTCAAAGTGGGTCTTCAAGGCCTCCAAAATTTCACAAGACTGTTTTTTCTTCCTTAGTGTGGTCTTGGTAAAGCTTGTAAAGTTTATTTATTTATTAGTCACAAGTAATGCTTACATTAACACTGCAATGAAGTTACTGTGAAATTCCCCTAGTCGCCACAGTCCGGCACCTGTTCGGGTCAATGCACCCCAACCAGCACATCTTGTCTTTCAGTCTGTGGGAGGAAACCGGAGCACCCGGAGGAAACCCACGCAGACACGGGGAGAACGTGCAAACTCCACACAGACAGCGACCCAAGCTGGGAATTGAATCCGGATCCCTGGTGCTGTGAGGCAACAGTGCTAACCATTTTGCCACCAGGACACCAATGTCGCACTCTCTCTTATAGCACTCTTTCCTCAGAACGTATATAGAAACATAGGAATTAGGAGCAGAAGTAGGCAAATTCAGCCCTTCGAACCTGCTCCACCATTCAATCAGATCATGGCTGATCTCTCCCTGGTCTCAAATCCACTTCCCCATCTGTTCCTTATAACCCCTTATCCCTTTTTTTATTAGAAATATATCTATCTCATAACAGAGTTGCTACTCTTATCCATTTAGGTTTCTTGTTTAAATCCACGGCAAGTTCTGCCATTGAAACTGGAAGAATTTCCAATTCATTTTCGCATCTTCCTTCATCTCCATAGGATCCGATGCTGCAATATTCAAAGCCATACTGATCCACCCAGTGGTCAATGTTCTGTACAAAGTTGGAGACTGAAGTCTGAAATGTTCTCTGCTGTTTCTAACACCATGTTCCATGTTGCGGGTAGAACCTCAAGACCATAGAAACGTTACAGTGCAGAAAGAGGCCATTCCGCCCATCATGTCTGTGCTGGCCAACAAAAAGAGAATAAAGTAACAAGCCGCTCATTTTAATCTTGCTTTCCAGCGCCTGGTCCATAGCCTTGCAGGTTACAGCACTTCAGATGCAGATCCAAGTACCTTTTAAATGAGCTTCAACCAACAACTTAGGCAGGGAATTCCTGATGCCCTCAGAGTGAAAGGTTTTTCCTCATGTCCCCTCTAATCCTTCTATCAATCACCTCAAATCTGTGCCCCCGAGTAATTGACCCCTCAGCTAGGGGAAACAAATATTTCCTGTCTACCATACCAAGGCCCCTCATAATTCTGCACACCTCAATTAGGTCACCCCTCAACCACTGCTGCCTCACAGTGCCAGGGACCCGGGTTCGATTCCCGGCTTGGGTCACTGTCTGTGCAGAGTTTGCACGTTCTCCCCGTTTCTGCTTGTGTTTCCTCCGGGTGCTCTGGTTTCCCCCCCACAGTCCAAAAGCCATGATGGTTAGGTGCATTGGCCATGCTAAATTCTCCCTCAGTGTACCCGAACAGGTGCCGGAGTGTGGCAACTGGGGGATTTTCACAGTAATTTCATTGCAGTGTTAATATAAGTCTGCTTGGGACTCTAATAAATAAACTAAAATACACTCATTTTGATTTACAATATTCAGATGTCTGAAGGGCAAAATTTACAGATCAAACATTTTAAAACCATATTATTAAACCAACCCCATCCCAAGGTTACCTCCCACAAACAAGAACTGTTTATTTTAATAGGCCATTCTTTTATGTTAAACTAATGGATCGTAAAAGCTAAATTAATTTCTTAATGTATTCCTTGCCACTAGGTTTCTCTTTGCCTATAGAAAATAAGAATGATTGTTTCACTCGACATGCAAGGGAAGCACAGTGGTCAAGGAAAAGGGAAAAAATACATTTTTACGGTAAAGAGAAGTTTAAGCTCCTGCAGGAATTAAGTAAAGCTTTCTCCACCAATGAACCATAACAGAGGCCTTCCCGTTCCATTTCCATCACCTATGTAAAGTATTCTGCAGAATTGTATATGCACCGATTGAAGAGGTTATAGACTTCATAGAATCTACAGTGCAGAAGGAGGCCATTTGACCCATCAAGCCTGCATTGACAACAATCCCCCACAGGCCCTAATACTGTAACCCCACATTTACCCTCCCAATCCCCCTGACACTAAGGGGCAATTTATCCTGGACAATCAACCTAACCTGCACACCTTTGGACTGTGGGAGGAAACCGGAGCACCCGGAGGAAATCCACGCAGACACGGGAAGAATGTGCAAACTCCACACAGACAGTCGCCCAAGGCTGGAGTTAAACCTGGGTCCCTGGCGCTGTGAGGCAGCAGTGCTAACCACTGTGCCACCGTGCCATTCCATGAGGGTGAAGATCATGATTTTAAACTTTACACACCTGATGGGAACTGGGACTAGGCTGGGAATGGGGAAAATTTAAATTGGCCTGGCTATCACCAAAAGCTGTCAGAAGGTTGGCACTGGGACTTTAACCTGCACCCCTAGGCAGATGGCAAGATATCTGTCCATACACATATATATTGACTGAACAGGACAAATACTGGAGCTTTCTAGCCTGATGAAGGGCAAAAGCCCCACAAGACAAATATTAGCTGGGACCCAATTTCATAGAATCATAGATACCCTACAGTACAGAAAGAGGCCATTTGGCCCATCCAGTCTGCACCGACCACAATCCCACCCAGGCCCTACCCCCATATCCCTACATCTTTTACCCACTAATCCCTCTAACCTACACACCTCAGGACACTAAGGGGCAATTTAAGCATGGCCAATCAACCTAACCCGCACATCTTTGGAATGTGGGAGGAAACCGGAACACCCGGAGGAAACCCACGCAGACACGAGGAGAATGCGCAAACTCCACACAGACAGTGACCTAAGCCGGGAATCGAACCCAGGTCCCTAGAGCTGTGAAGCAGCAATGCTAACCACTGTGCCACCCCATGTGCAAATGAATGGGTTTTAATTGTGCTAAAATCTCAGCCTAGATGTCCGTAAGCTAAAGCCCCACCTCTTCCCCAAACACAAAATATGTATAAGTATGGTTTGATCACTGACCTTGTTTCAGCAGGTGGCCTATGAGTTGCATCATTTGCTTCTCCACTTGCTAGGGGTTTCCTGCGTCTCGAGGCCACCACACTTTAGAAAGGATGCGGTGGTCCTTGAGAGGGTGCAGAGGAGATTTACCAGAATGGTTCCAGGGATCAAGGAATTTAGCTACAGAGTTAGGTTGGAGAAGCTGTTGTTGTTCCTCTTGGGGCATAGGATGGGGTGGAAATTTGATAGGGGGGGCTTTTACAGGTTCATGACAGGTTAAGAGAAGGTAGGCAGTGAAAAGCTGCTTCCATTGGCTGATCATTTAAGGTCTAGGGAGGCACAAATTGAAGGTCTTGGGCAAGATTATTTGGGGGGGGGAGGGGGTGAGGAACAAACCACTTATGCAGTGATAGGTAATGACCTACAATGGTAGTTGAATCAGAAAAAGTCAATGATTTCAATGGAAAATTGCATTGGGCTCTTATGGAAGATAAATTTACAAGGCTGTGGGGAATGTGACTGGTTTACTCCATAGAACGCTGGCAATGGACCAAATTATCTCCTTCTGCGATGTTATCGACTTTATGGCGGGGAGGGGGGGGGTCTTACTAAAAAATTCCTAAGTCCTGAATAGCGTGAACATGGGAAAGTTTCAGATCCATTTTGTCAGCAAAGACGCAAGTCCAATTTTACGCCACTCTGTTAAAAAGAAAGTGCAAAATCTGTTTTCCACCAGCAGGGGGAGGGGGGTGAGGCCTAAATTCGCCAGAAAGGTGGAAGCTCACAGTAGAGGGCACTATTGCGCAGGTGTAGATCTCTCTGTCACTGCCTTCCCCCCCCCCACCCCTGGTATCACTGGCTTATCGCCCCCCCCCCCCCCCCGCCACTATCACTGGCCTCCATGGCCGATCGCCCCCAAACCCCCCCCACCCCCCGCGCCACGATCGCTGACCTCCACGGTCGACCCCCCCCCCCCCCCCCTCCCCACCCCCCACCCCCCACCCCACCAGACACTGCCTGGCCCGATCAATCGCCTGCCCTCGGTCGACTGCTGGTTGCGCAGCGTCCCTCTGCCTGCCTCCCCTTAGGTCCCACCTCCTTGGCACGGCCCAGTGCATGGTGAGTACTGCCACAGTGCCAGGCTGGCACAGTCAGGCTGGCACTACCCAAGGGGTACTGCCTCCCTGCCCCCGACCTTCCTGGGGGCCTCAATGGCCTCCAGTCTTACCGACGAGGCCATCACAACAGATCCCCGTTGATGGGAACAATATCTGATCTTCACTGATGAGGACTTTCATCGATGAGGTCGCTATAGCAAGCGCGGTCGGACGACAGCGTCCCGGGCTCATTAATTATATTTAAATCAAATTTAAATTTGATTAAAATATTGAAATCAGCTTCTTAGCAGATATCTGGGCGTGGTGAGATCGCGATAGGCGAAAAATGGGGGCGCAAACCCGATTTTATGGGCCTCTCGCGATCTTACTGGCTCACCCTGCCCATCGACTGGCAGAACAAGAAGGTAAGATCGCCCCCTATGACTATAAGTGGGCTGAAAGGATATAAATGAGGCCCCGGAGTTTAAAAAAAAATCCTGGGACTTTCTGGAGCGATGGATGATCCAGTTCACCTCGCTATCGTTCTAGTCAAAACTCAAACAGAGTTAAAAATCAGGGATGTCGTGTTTTATAAAACCAGTAGCCAATAATAGCTTAGAAAATATTTTGATTATTTCAAGCATGCTGCAATCAGTCTCCCGTTTATACCAAGTATGGTGCTTTAGCAAAAAAACAGCTTGTATTTCACCAAGTTCAGTAAGGGGTCAACAGAGAATTTCACATAATCAATCAAAAATGTAGCATTTTTGTTAATGTGCTTGTGTTGTGCCCAAAGTTCAATGTTTCCCTTGTTAGTCAAACATTTGTCTGCAGTACCAGTCTATAAAGATCCATTTGTCTAATTGAGACATCACCATACAATGTTTGGACTAAAAGTCCAGTTGGCACTCATTTTAGGTCATGATGTGGAGATGCCAGCATTGGACTGGGGTAAACACAGTACGAAGTCTAACAACACCAGGTTAAAGTCCAACAGGTTTATTTGGTAGCAAAAGCCACTAGTTTTTGGAACAGGCTGTCCCTTCGTCAGCCTGGGTGGGACCTAATGGAAGGGGTGGGGCCTAAGGGGAGGCAGGCAGAGGGACGCTGCGCACTCTGCAACCAGCAATCGACCGAGGGCTGGCGATTGATCGGGCCAGGCAGTGCCTGGTGGGGGCGCGGCGGTCGGCTGTGGAGGCCAGCGATAGTGGGGGGAGTTGGGGGCGATCGGCCGTGGAGGCCATGGCTGTCCCTTCATCCTGACAAAGGGACAGCCTGTTCCGAAAGCTAGTGGCTTTTGCTACCAAATAAACCTGTTGGACTTTAACCTGGTGTTGTGAGACGTCTTACTACGTCATTTTGGGCACAAGGGTCACAATTCGAGATGTTAGCGCCCGTTCACATCGAGGCAGACAGCGGGTAAACTTGGTGCTGTCTCCTTACTTAAGCGATTGCAGCATTGGGTTAGGTGAGGCTCACAATGGTGGCTGCCTCAGCCCCTCTTAACAGGGGTGGGGGGCGGGGGGTGGGGGGGGGGGGGGGAGGGTTATGACAAGGGATGTACTCAGTAAAAGGAACCTGCTGCAGGCTACCTATACTGAAAATGGTTACGAGTAGGAGCTGCAGCAATGGAGTAGCATAGAGGAAAGCACACTCATTGGAGACCTTATTGGTGGAGGGCCACAGGAGGGTGGATGTCAAGTTTCCAAGGAGGTGGCATGCAGCAGGGAATGAGGCCTCAAAGCTGGATTTCCATGGCTCATAAGAAATAGGAGCAGGAGTAGGCCACTCAGTCCTTCAAACTCATTCCGCCCACCATTCAATGAGATAATGGCTGATCTTCTACATCAACATCATTTTCCTGCACTATCCCCGTATCCCGTGATATTTTTAATATGTTGAAATCCATCAGTCTTGAAAATACTCAATGGCTAAGCCTTCACAGTTCTTTGGGGTAGAAATTTCTAAAGATTCACCATCCTGTGTGAAGAAATTCTTCCTCATCTCAGTCCTAAATGGCCTGCCCCTTATTGTGAGACTGAGTCCCCTAGTTCTAGACACCTCCAGAACATTAGCTGAGTTTGTAGATTAATAGTCTAGCGATAACACCACTAGGCCATCACCTCCCCTGGTCTATGTTATAGTTCGGAGTCTAACAACACCAGGTTAAAGTCCAACAGATTTATTTGGTAGCAAAAGCCACTAGCACTATGTTATAGTTCCCCATAGGACACTGCCTCCATCCCAGGAATTAGTTCGGTGAAGCTGTGTTGCACTCCATCAATGGCAAGTATATATTTCCTCAGGTAAAGAGACCCAAAACTGCACACAATACTTCAGGTGTGGTCTCACCAAGGCTCTATATAATTGCAGTAAGACATCTTTACTCCGATGCACTCAAATCAGCCTGTGATAAAGGCAACGTAGCATTTGCCTTCTTAATTGCTTGCTGTACCTGCATGTTAGCACATGAACCAGGACACCCAAGTTCCTTTGAAGTCCTTACCAGTCTTTAAGAAGTACTCTGTTTTTCCGACCAAAGTGGATAACCTCTCATTTCTCTACATTGTATTCCATCAACTAAATTTTTGCCCACTCAGTGAGCTTTGCCAAAATGTCCCTTGAAGCATCTTTGCATCCTCTTCACTCAGAGGTCTAAAACCCAGCACATGGTTCATTTCGCTTTATTGCAAGGTAATTAAGAGTTTCTCCCCCCGCCCCCCCGTTATGTTTACAATAGCTCATCAGTCTATATTCCATCTACTTCACAGAATTCCAAATATTGTTGAAAAGAGAGGAGATGTGTGGCTGAAGCTTGCACTCATCAGGACAAACACAAGAAAGCCAAATTTTAGACAACCATAACCATTTATAATTCAGGAGAAAAGGGTGCTGATAGGTTGGCGTGCTGACTCCGATTGGCCGAGGTGTTGCCATGGAGAAAGCAACGGGGAACTATAAGGTGCCCAAGCTCCCAGGTTGAGAATTATAAACGGAAACATCTAAATGAAACATATAGGAATACAGGGGCAGGAGTAGGCCATTCAACCGATTGTGACTGCTCTGCCATTTAATGCCATCATGGCCGAACATCCACTTTTGATGCCCCCCCCCCCCCCCCCCCCCGCCCCCCCCCCCCCCGCCCCAAATCCTCATATCTTTGTCATTTTCCGTTTTAAGTGTACTTAATGGTGGGAGTTTCCTCACATCCCACCCCATGTTTTGTGGCTGGTGGCAGGATCTGCTAGTTGTTGTCAATGGGGCTTCCTGTTGAATGCGCTGCCCATCACTGGGAAACCCAGAACGAGGGTGTGCCGTTGGTAGAAAGGGAAGATCCCGCTGGCATGAATGGCCAGAAAATTCCGGCCAATGTCTGCGTTTCCACAGCCCGCTGGGCCAGAGAATTTCAAAGATTCACAAACCTCTGAATAGAAAAAAAAATCTCATCTCATTCCTCAGTGGCTTCCCCTTTATTTTGAACTAATATTCCTTGGTTCTAGACTCCCCAATCAGAGGGAAACATCTTACCTGCATCTACCCTGTCCTAAGTATTTCGCAGGTTTCAATGAAATCAGCACTCATTCTTCAAAGCGAGAGAATGCAGACCGAGTTTTCCTCAATCTCTCTTCATAGGATAAAGAAAATAAACAAAAGGAGAGCGCTTAAGATCTGAAAAAGACAGAGCTATGATCCATCACACCAGAAATATGCTTTTTTAGCAATGCCAATCACACGCAATATGCAAACTCCACCACACAGGAATGCTAAAATTTTGCCTTGGAAAGCCATGTGTTTATATAGCATTCTTGTCCTCTACATGGTGATAAAACCCCAAAAAAATGATATGACGTATCTCATGTACTTGTCCCTCTGCCAGAACAAGCTTCGACAATAAGAATTCCTACTACTATGGAAGCCTGCAAGAAAATTACTTTCTTGCTGGGTGGTGAGCACTTTAATACAAGCGGAAATCATCACAGCATAATCTTCTTAGAACTATAGAATCACTACAGTGCAGATTGAGGCCTCTGCACCGACCACAATCCCACATAAGCCCTATCCCCATAATCCTACTTACATACCCTGCTAACCCCTTGACACTAAGAGTCAATTTAGCATGGCAAATCAACCTAACCTGCACATCTTCACAGTGTGGAGGAAACCGGAGCACCCGGAGGAAACCCACGCAGACACAGGGAGAATGTGCAAACCCCACACAGGCAGTGACCCAAGGCCAGTATTGAACTCGGGACCCTGGCGCTGTGAGGCAGCAATGCTAACTACTGTGCCATCGTGCCGCCCATCTTGCTGCTTAGGAAAGGATTAAAGACAAGTGCTGATGGAACCATTGAGTTAGAACGTCTAGCAAGTTCAGTTCAGGAATAGGTCACATGAAGTCAACACAAATTAATGCCATGTGGAGGAATGAGTGCAACTTATTTTAACAGTGTTTAAAAAAAAACTTAAAAGAAATACCATTTGACAAAGGCAGAATTCTTTCGTAATCTGTAATGACTTCCAATTCATGGCTCAGCCAGTTGGGACAATGATTCAGTGAGTAAACCAAAATAGATCCCAGTGTAATTCCGGCTTGTGCCAAGTTACTTGTAGCCATCCAGGACAGTGACAAGGGGACTACAAATGGCCTTGAGTGCCCCTGGGCTCGTAGGGAAAGATGAGAAGGAGAAAAAGAAAAAAGCAAAACAGAGAAAGTTCCTGCTGCTGATAATTACCCAGCACACCTAAACTCTAGTTTAGTTTATTTATTAGTGTCACAAGTAGGTTTACATTAACACTGCAATGAAGTTACTGTGAAAATCGCCTAGTCTCCACACTCCGGTGCCTGTTCGGAGGGGGACTTTAGCCAATCCACCTAACCAGCACATCTTTGGGACTAACCAGCACATCTCCGGGAGAAAACCGGAGCACCCGGTGGAAACCCATGTAGACACGGGGAACATGTGCAGACTCCGCACAGACAGTGGCCCAAACCGGGAATCAAACCCAGGTCCCTGACGCTGTGAGGCAGCAGTGTTAACCACTGTGCCGCCCTACAACACTGGTCTGCGCCAGCTACATAGAGTGGCGTACTGGTTACATTGATTGGCATCCTCTCAGATTTGATGAACAGATAAGATTATCTGACGACTGAACAAGTTAATTCTGGGAAGGCAACATTTGCCATGCTAAAAGTGGTCTCTTCCTGGTGGGTGCAGGGTGATCTCTGGAGCTTCTGAATCCACGGGAGGAATTTTCCGGTCCCTCCCGCCACTGGAATCGTAGCGGGCGGTGGGTGGACTATGCAAAGGTCTGTTGACCTCGGGCAGGATTTTCCAGTTTTGGGGCAAGCACAGCTGGAAAATCCTGCCCCACATGTCATGGTGACTGTTGTAGGGAAACATCCCTTGTACCAGTGCATTCAAGGAGGTCGAGTCGCAAGGCAAGGTTCAAAGCGTTTTTCTTTATTGTACCATTACCGGGATCCCAGGGAGACCCGCGTAGCCAGCTTAGAAACAGTGCTTGGCCACGTTGATCTCAGCAGTTACACCTTTGCTCTGGATATTTATAGGAATCCAAATTCGAGCGGGAACATTTGCTCATACATTTTTACAATATCTAAAAAGTGTCCTATCTGGTCAGGAAGTTCCCTGGGAGACTTGTCAATTTGCATCTGTATGGTGTGTGTCCGTGTTAATGGGACTGCCTGTTCTTGTCCCGGTGTTTTAATGTGTTTCCCATTATCCTCTCGATGTGTCCCCTTATCTAAATCGACCTCTGATGTTTTGTGTCTGTATTCTATGCTTGCGAGATTAGGTGTTAATGTCATTTTGTCCTGCTGTGTGTAGGGGGATTTAATCTAATCTTTTATTCTTTTTATCCTGGTTTATCAAGTTTCTTTGCCTGCCTTGGCCATGTTATTCCCATAATATTTTATTTAGAGTACAGTTATGCCATATATCCCACTGCCAGATCTTGACTCGCAGATATCCCGATCTTCTGGCCAAGGGCCGGTTTAAAATGCAGCTTCGTGCTGTTGCTGGGCAGAATAAGGATCTTTTGTCGGCTTTGAAATTAAAGGTCTCTCAGCTGCGCAGAGGGGGATTTAAACGAATGTCCATTCGGGTGTTCCCCTCTGCATTGTGGGCACGTTATGAATGGTGCCAATCAGTCCAATAAATGAATATGTTTAATGAGGTGAACATTGATGAGATAATAAAAATATGACTTTGGAAAATGGCCTACTTCATGACAAATTGCTGCCCACATCTGGTGTTGTCATTTGGTCATCTCGCGTTTCCCTGTGAGTAAGGTCGAGGGTTTTCACATCACGGAGCTTTGGGTGCCCTGCCGTTCTTGGAGCATGGGCTACCTCCTTGTACAGCATTTCCCCAAGGATGTGGTCATCTTTCATCCTGCGTAAATTCCCAAAGCAACAAAGCCTTCTTTGCTTGATTAGCGCCAGAGAGCTTGGCACATTTGCCCTGGAAAGGATTGCTTCACTGATGACCATCTATGCAGTTGCATTAATTAATGCATTTGTAATCCAGAAACCCAACTTTCTAACAAAAGGCACCTCGAATAAAAACCACAGGAGACCGCATTCAAAAAATTGAAGTTTTTTCGAAGTGACTGTTTATTAAATCTGATTCATACAAGTCCATATGGAACCTTTAGAGAACTGTCTGACAACAGATTATTTCCCATACTAGAAAATAGACTGCAAATACTGTTACCCCACGTAAATCTGAACTCAATCGATCATCCATTTGCGTAACATTTGGAAAGACATTAATAAATAGGTTACACTGGAAATTGTGCAGACAGTTTAAAACACAAATAAACTAAGTGATGAAAGGACTCGATCATACTTAAGCGCTCTGCATATTGGGTCACCCATGGTAGAGCTGCCATTTTGTCGAAGTGGGAGAGCATGCTGCAACAGATGATTGTAGCACTCCTTCATCCACTCTGTCCAGGGAGGCAATTTAGATTAAAATCAACTTAATACTGCATACAAACCAATGCAAGATCAGTATCATCATACACAACACACCATATTCACAACAAGTCAAGTCTTCAACATAGCCCTTTAAGAGTAACGTTTATAGACAGACGATGATAACTATGTTAGTCCTGGCAATACATCATTGCACAAGATACAATTAACAAGTTATGGCACAGAATTAAGTTTTTGCATTAGAGTGTTACAATAGATTGGAGGTACCTTTGTATACAGAAGAATACAATGAAAAAGGTCCCAAGATTGGATTCAAACCATGGCTCAACCAACTTGGGCATTCCCAACCCATCAGAGCCCTAATTTATACTTCCACATCACGTTAAAGAGAAAAGACAAGAGAAGTTAAGAGATCCCAGATTCAGAGGTCACCTGAAATCAGGAATAAAAGGCAGCAGATGAAGCTTAACAAGATTATGTGTCTGGTCCCAACCGAAGTTTGATTTTAAAAATATAATAAATTTCAGAAGCAACAATGAACTACTTATAATGTTGGTCCCCACAATTTAGTGTTGTTCCACAGCAATGCTTGCAGACCAATATGAATTCTATATCGGAACCTTCCACAGATTAATTAAAATCACACACTGGATTTCAAGGTGCGGAAACAAAATTAAAGTGGGATAATGCACTGGTCTATCAGAAGGAGATTACAGTTTTAATGAAAAATGTACGCACGAGGCTTTGTTAAGGCAAAGAGCTCTTATCTCACGTCACTTTAGCTGTCCGAGATTCTAGCCGGCAGTTGCTTCCTGTCCTTGTAGGCCAAGTGGTATTACTGTTGACACAGTAACAGCATTAAGAAGTCAGTCTCAAGTTGCTTTACAATAGGGAGCAGTAGGTGCTACATCCTCCACCCTGACTGGACGTGGCGTCAGTTAATTTCAGAGCTTTATTCTGTCCCTCGGCCTCCCATAGCCCTGGCGTTTGGAGAATTTTTTCCACCACCTCTTCAAATGCACACTCCACTCCATCGCAGGTTTTAGCACTGGCCTCTGAGGGAGAAAGAAAACACAAATGAGGGATCTCACAATCGAAAAACAAATCTACTAAGAAAGAGTGTTTTTATTACATGCACCCAAACATCGAGTCTTTTCTAAGCAGTCTGCAAGGCATACTGTTCATCTGTTCCCTAGCAATGGAAATGTAGGAAAAGGCCTGTAGGTCTTAATTCAGAAAAAATAGGTTCCTTAAGGTGAAACAACTAATGTCCAGGAGCTCACAATTGCCCAAGAGTCACCATTATCGCAACTAGTTTTGCCTCCTCGCCATTCTTAAAAGTTTATTTATTAGTGTCACAAGTAGGCCTTCATCAACACTGCAATGAAATTACTGTGAAAATCCCCTAGTCGCCACGCTCCGGCACCTGTTCGGGTCCACAGAGGGAGAATTTAGCATGGTCAAATGTACTTAACCAGCACCTCTTTTGACTGTGGGAGGAAAGTGGAGCACCCGGAGGAAACCCACGCAGACACAGGAAGAATGTGCAGACTCCACACAAACAATGACCCAAGCCAGGAATCGAACCCGGGTCCCTCTTGCTGTGAGGCAGCAGTGCTAACCACTGTGCCACCGTGCTGCCCCATTCTCATGCTCGAACTTGGGAAGGAGGTAGAACAAATAACAGATTAACCTTGTTGGGTGCCAGGTGGACCAGAGTGAAGCATTAGGCAAGAGGAGCTGGGCCCACTGACATCTGAGTGGCTGGAACATTGAGCTGTGGAGGCGGGCGTGGGGTCCGGCGGAGGGGGTATAGGGGTAGGAGGGCAGCCAGCCTCCAGTAGCATCTATGTTTCACACTGCATGCCCCCTCCCACTACCGGCAGTTGCACCCCAGTCCCATAAATGCCATAGCCCCTCTTGCCAAGAGGGCGGATAGCTTTTTGGTGGAAGGGCTTCAAGCAAACTTCAGGTCAGAGGGCACAGGGAATACGATGTCCTGTAAAATCTAGCCCCAGGACAACTTTGCAGCTAGCTTGATCCATCTATTCTTCCTTATTAAGACAGACTGTGCTTGCGTACAACCCAGGAAAATGATGTTAACGCCAGACAAATACAGGATTCAGTTTAACTTTAATGCCAACAATGGCCTTCCTCTTGGGCCTCTTCCTTCTTCCACCTTCAAATAGTGCAATAGTCTTCACCTGGACTTTACATCTGAAGATCAGACCAGAGGGTGCCCGGACTCTTGTGGAAAGTGACACCGGGGCAGCACGGTAGCAGTGGTTAGCACTGCTGCTTCACAGCACCACGGAGCTGGGTTCGATTCCCGGCTTGGATGACTGTCACTGTGGAGTTTGCACATTCTCTCCCTGTCTGCGTGGGTTTCCTCCGGGTGCTCCAGTTTCCTCCCACAGTCTGAAAGACGTGCTGGTTAGGTGCATTGGCCATGCTAAATTCTCCCTCAGTGTACCCGAACAGGCGCCGGAGTGTGGCGAGTAGGGGACTTTCACAGTAACTTGCAGTGTAAGCCTACTTGTGTCACTTATAAATCAACTTATTTCCAGGGACTCAATGTCATGAGGACAGTTGGAAAAAGTAAATTGGCAGCAAATATAAAACTGCAATGGGGATAGGGGAAAAAAATAAAAGCATAAAAATGACTTACCAATAAACAGCATTGAGTGTTTTCTGGCAAATCTCAGTCCTTCATTGCGGTCGATTTCACGGTTTTTCTTTAAAAAAAAAAGTTTTTTTTGGTCACTTTCAGAGCTATCGATGTACCATACATTTATCACATGGCAATATGGTTACACTACATTTAACACGGGGATTCATTACAAATATTGCAGAGCATCAAGACTTATAAATGAAAAGGTACAATGGGAGAACAAGGACACACGTTCTTTTGCTGTTATTATTTTCTGACCGTACTAAAGTAACCAATGTCATTCTGGCCAGCATGGAAGATCTCATACCCAACTCTTATTTCATCAGATAAAAGTAAAATACTGTGCGGATGCTGGGATCTCTGACAAAGGGCCATCCTGACTCGAAACGTTGGCTCGATCCTTTCTTCACAGATGCTGTCAGACCTGCTGAGATTTTCCAGCATTTTCTGTTTTTTATTTCAACAGATCAGCTGCAAGATCATAATTAAAACTAAGTTTATTTCTGCTGTTCTTTTTGACAATGCTCCCATTGCACTAACAGAACTTTCTAACCATCTTTACTTTATAGAAATCATAGAAACCCTACAGTGCAGAAGGAGGCCATTCGGCCCATCGAGTCTGCACTGACCACAATCCCACCCAGGCCCTACCCCCACATATTTTACCCGCTAATCCCGCTAACCTACTCATCCCAGGACTCTAAGGGGCAATTTTTTTTTTTTAACCTGGCCAATCAACCTAACCCGCACATTTTTGGACTGTGGGAGGAAACCGGAGCACCCGGAGGAAACCCACGCAGACACGAGGAGAATGTGCAAACTCTACACAGATAGTGACCCGAGCCGGGAATCGAACCCGGGACCCTGGAGCTGTGAAGCAGCAGTGCTAACCACTGTGCTACCGTACCGCCCTATAGATTTACTTCTGTAAATCCACGAAGGTAATCATCCATTAGAGTTATTAGGATAGTAAATGAAAGTTTAGCGGACTTTCTCCAATCCCTTCAGCCATCCATTGTCAAAATTATCTGCAAATTAGCCTTGTTTAAAATTTTAGATATAAATGCCAGCTCTCTAAACGAGAAAGCTGACCTTTTTTTAAAGAAAACCTCAATTCTATTTCTTTCAAAGCTTCAATAATGCCATCCTATAGTCATCCTACGCTGCTCATTATGTCACTTCTTTAATCTTCGATCCCAATTATATCCACAAATTTGCTATGCAAGAAACAAAACAATCAAGCTTTTCATTAAAAAAAAATCATTCATGGGATGCGGGCTTCTGCTTTCCTCGGCCAGCATTTATTGCCCATCGCCAATTGCCCCCACGGAGGAGGTGGAGAGCTGAATTCTAGAACCACTGCAGTCCTGGAACTCCCTCCCTACAGTGTTCTAAGGGAGGGAGTTCCAGATTTTGACCCATCGACTGTGAAGGAACGGCAATATATTTCCAAGTCAGGATGGTGTGCGACTTGGGAGGGGAACTTGCAGGTGGTGGTGGTCCTCAGTATCTGCTATCCTTGTCCTACTGGATAGGAGCTGATAGCCTCCAAAAGGCAATTTACATTTCTTTCTTACAATAATTCTTTAAAACAGGGGTTTTCAAACTTCTCAGACGATCCACTTTAACCAAATAGTTTACCCGCACAACTTAATCATTTGCAGGCTGTTCACCAGAGGATTATAGAATCCCTACAGTTCTCAAGGAGGCCATTCAGCCCATCGAGCCTGCACTGACAACAATCCCACCCAGGCCCTACCCCTGTGACCCCACGTATTTATTTACCCTGCTAGTCCACCTGACGCTAAGGAGCAATTTAGCATGGCCAGTCAACCTGACCAGCACAACAGGAGCACCCCAAGGAAACCCACACAGACATGGGGAGTACGTGCAAACACCACACAGACAGTCACCCAAGGCCGGAATTAAAACTGGGTCTCTGGCGCTGTGAGGCAGCAGTGCTAACCACTGTGCCACCCAATCGACATCCTGGCACTCTGTTTATAACTAGCACGAGTGCTGCTCTGTCCTGTTGTGGACTTGGCAGACCAGCTGAAGTTCTCTTTGGCAGGTTCAGATTGGAGATCCTTGCTGGTAAGTTTATCAGCTATTGGTGCCCCTGGCCCTCTCTTTTGGATGAGAAAACGATGCATGGATTACATGCTGCCTGGCATTACATGTGTAGCATAGAAAGAGAGGGAGAATATCAGTGCCAACTGCACATCCAGGGCGCACTGACCTGTTTGTTGCCTCGTGTGGCCATACTGTGTTACTGCAGAGAGAATAGATATCTTATTTACCCACCAGGGAATCTTTGCAAAAATCAGTTTTGGTGACCCAATTTTTTAAACATCCCACAACCCACCCGAGGATTGCAAATTCCCATTTTGAAAACCACTGCCTCTGAGGGAGGGTCATCCAGAATCGAAACGTTGGCTCTATTCTCTCTCCACAGATGCTGTCAAACCTGCTGAGATTTTCCAGCGTTTTTTGTTTTTGTTTCAGACTCCAGCATCCGCAGTATTTTGTCTTTAAATTTCTTCACTGTTTCTTCAGTTTTGATGATGACGACGACAAGAGGTCAGTCCTCCCCCACCCCCTCACCCCCCAACGTGTTCTTAAAGCTGAAGCTCACAAAACATCATCGAAATTTAAAAATCAGGTTTTTGCCAAATAATGCAACACATGATTAAAAACTAATGATACACAAAAAAAAAAATGACATTAATGCTCTGCAGTCCAGCGGTTTGTTGATGCTGGTGTTGCAGATTGGACTGTGGGAGGAAACCGGAGCACCCAGAGGAAACCCATACAGACGGAGAATGTGCAGACTCCGCAGTGCTAACCACTATGCTACCGTGCCGCTGGCCATGCGAAATTCCGGGTGCTCCGGTAGCACAGTGGTTAGCACTACTGTCTCACAGCACCAGGGACCTTCCCTGGTTCGATTCCCAGCTTGGGTCACTGTTTGTGCGGAGTCTGCACATTTCCCCCTGTGTCTGCGTGGGTTTCCTCTGGGTGCTTCGGTTATCTCCCACAGTCTGAAAGACGTGCTGGTTAGGTGCATTGGCCGTGCTAAATTCCCCCTCAGTGTACCCGAACAGGCGCTGGAGTGTGGCAACTAGCAACAGTAACTTCATTGCCGTGTTAATGTAAGCCTACTTGTGACACTAGTAAATAAACTGTAAAAAGTTTAAAAACATACCTTATCAATCTTGTTTCCAACCAGCATCTTTACAATTCCATGCTTTGTGCTGAAGGTTTCCAATTCGTTCAGCCAATTGTCGAGCTTCCCGAAGGTTTCTCTCCTCGTGACATCGTACACTGTAACAGAATTCAAAACTAAACCTTCAGAAGGAGCAGAAAAAAGTGACTATAAGCCAAATACATCACTGCAATGCCTGAAAAGCTTCGCTTTAAAATTACTGAGCTAACATAATTACTGGCTACTTTCAAAACAATGCTCAGAAATTATGCAAGTACGTCCGCAAATTTGCATTGCTCGATTAGCGTGAAGGGGAATGCAAAAAATAAATTTTACTTTTCACCATCTAAAATTTTACAATAATCTCAAATTTTACACAAGTAAATATAGGGGCACAGTCTCAAGGTAAGGAGCTGATCTTTTTGGACTGAGTTGATAGGGTGGCATGGTGGCACAGTGGTTAGCACTGCTGCCTCGATTTCCGGCTTGGGTCGCTGTCTGTGTGGAGTTTGCACGTTCTCCCTGTGTCTGCGCGGGTTTCCTCTGTGCACTCCGGTTTCCAGCAGCTGGCAGGTTTGATGAGGGTCCAAGTTCTTTCTGCTGCCACCAGCTTGATGGCAGACAGCACCTACTGTTGCCTGGAGTTCTGCTCGAGGTCAAACTCACCTGAAGAAGGGGCAGCGCTCCAAAAGCTCGTGCTACCAAAAGAAACCTGTTGGACGTTAACCTGGTGTTGAGAGACTTCTTACTGTGCTTACCCCAGTCCAAACCTGGCATCTCCACATCGTAAGTACTGGTGCAGCTTGTTGGGGTGTGTGCGCGCGTGCGTGACACATCTCCCACCATCACTCCTCAATGTGGGACAAGGGAGGTATATTCCCATGGCTGGAATCCTGGGGTCTTTAATTGGACTCAGGATTCCTTTTGTTCTGGAAGACCGATTCTTTAAACGAGGCTCTCTTGTTGAAACCATTGCGTTAGAACAGAACAGTTAATGCTTCGCCCATCGTCAGCACTATCATGGGAGATGCAGACCTGCAAACTCTTGCCTTTGTTCAAAGATGGCTGGAGCAGGCCCATCATCTGTGGGGCCATTGTGTTGGCTGGGTTGGAATGTTTATGCTGGGCTAGGGGTGTTACATTCTCGACGTTTGAAGTCTTTGCCTTTGTTAACTTGGAAGCTGCTGGATGCCAGAAGTGACCGGCTGGAGATATCCCGTCAGCTCAGCAATTGTCCATTTTGAAAAGCACAAAAAATAACTTCATAAAGTAGTCCAGCTGATGAATAATATATAGATTTTTTTCTTTCACATCTTGACCTTGACACTAGATAAGCATTTGAGGAATAAAGGACTAGAAGAGCATGCTAATAGAATTAAAGTTAAGGATGGGGAAGGAAGGAAGGAGACTGAAGTGGAGCATAAATGCTGTCATTGACTATTTGGGCCGAGTGGCCTGTTTCTGTGCTGTACATTCTATGCTATGCTGCAAACAGTGTCGGTTTGGCTACCAGCATCAATATAAACGCAGTAACAGGGACATTTCAGTTGTCAGTTTCATTGCACTGGGCTAGGTTACAGATTGCTATTGACTACGAGGAATCCCGGCATTTGAAGCAAGAAGTCAGGAACACCGAGTTACAGCTTTTAATTTCCAGATTGCTCCAAAATGTACACTATGAGTTACTGCTAGATGATGTTCATCTATTAAGTACACTGCACAGGACTGCCTGCAGTGATAGTGGAGTCAAACACTTTAGGAACATTTAAGTGGTTATTGGATAGGCACATGGAGCACACCAGGATGATAGGGAGTGGGATAGCTTGATCTTGGTTTCAGACAAAGCTCGGCACAACATCGTGGGCCGAAGGGCCTGTTCTGTGCTGTACTGTTCTATGTTCTAGGAGTCTTCCCCTTAAACTAAAATCACAAAATTGCACCAACCACACAGAATATGGCAAATATGAGCCCACGGCACGAAACTTGGTATGGTTCCTGCTCTGTCCAAGACCGCAATAAACTACAAAGGGTCATGAACGAAGCCCAGTCCATCACTCAAACCAGCCTCCCATCCGTTGACAATGTCTACACTTCCTGCTGCCTTGGAAAAACAGCCAGCATATTTAAGGACCCCAAGCACCCTGGACATTCTCTCTTCCACCTTCTTCCATTGGGAAAAAGATACAAAAGTCTGAGGACACGTAACAACCGACTCAAATACAGCTTCTTCCCTGCTGCCGTCAGACTTTTGAATGGATTTACCCAACATTAAGTTGATCTTTCTCTACACCCTAGCTATGACTATAACACTACATTCTGCACACTCCCTTTCCTTCCCTATGTACGGTATGTTTTGTCTGTTTAGCGCACAAGAAACAATATTTTTTACTGTATACTAATACATGTGACAATAATAAATCAAATCAAAACTACTCAAGGTGGGGTTACTTGCAAAGCAGTCTGGGATTCAGACCACTTTCCGTAGATTCAGCATCAAGAAGCACAGCGGGAATGATCGGGGAATTTCACAGTAACTTCATTGCAGCGTTAATGTAAGCCTTACCTGTGACTAATAAATAAACTTTAATCGGGCCAAACAATCTTCCCTAGCAAGACGGAATTTTTGATGACATGGAACTTCCAATGGCAAATGGATAACAGCAACTTCCTTACCCAAAATAACACCCTGAGCACCTCTGTAATAACTTGGTGTCAATGTCCGGAATCGCTCCTGCCCAGCCGTATCCTGTCAAAGCAATACAATATCTGATTATCAAAGCTGAAGACATTGCCAATCCCATTGTACAATGATTGAAAGAAAGCAAAGGTGTGGCAGGATTATGTTAGCGTGCGCAAATAATAAATCAAGCTCACACATGCCATTCAAGGGTGGACTGACTAATCAAGACGACCTGCTTTAAAGCTCTTCACTTACAGCACCGAGACACGGATTTCAGAATTTAAGCTGCTGAATGGGATTTTCAGCACACCCAAATTTTTTAAGCTAAATGCATGGCAACTTTCTCACAGTGGCAATCAGACTGCCACTCTGTAGCAACTTACATACATGCAAAAAAAAAAGGGATTAGCGGGTGGGGCCTGGGTGGGATTGTGGTCGGTGCAGACTCGATGGGCCGAATGGCCTCCTTCTGCACTGTAGGGTTTCTATGATTCTATGATTTAACTTGTAAAGCGCCCGCCTTGGACAATCATCCTGACTCATGCAGTGGGGCACAACCCAGTCTCTAGTGGCAAAGGGCAAAAGAAGCGGAGCGAAGGAGGACTCGCCCCCTTTTCACAGCACTAGCTGCCGTAAAGCAGGTGAGTTTAAAGGTCCCATTGAAAGGGAGAAGGTATGTTTCTAAGGAAGTGACTGGGATGTGGGGATTCCGGTTTGGACATGAGCGGAGTGGAGATTCGGACAAGGGGGTGGGAGTGCAGGGGGTGTCCCATGCGGGGCTCAGTCTGTATCTTTAAAATCATAGAATCCTTACAGTGCAGAAGAGGCCATTCAGCCCATCAAGTCTGCACCAATTCTCTGACAGAGTATCTCACCCAGGCCTTCTCCCCCACCTTATCCCCACAACCCCACACATTTACCATGGCTAATCCATCTAAACCAGACATCTTGGATCACTAAGGGGCAATTTAGCATGGCCAATCCACATAACTTACACATCTTTGGAGTGTGGGAGGAAATCGGAGCAGCTGGAAGAAACCCACACAGACTCGGGCAGAACGTGCAGACTCCACGTCACCCAAGTCTGGAATTGAATCCAGATCCCTGGAGCTGTGAGGCAGCAGTGTTAATCACTGTGCCAATTACTCTGAAGTTAGAAGTGCTTTTCTTCAGTCTAACTCTTTCAGAGTAACTATGAGGGTAAAACTGGCAGAACCATCTGAAGTTTGCGATTCAAAAATGGCTTTGTCGGATGGTTCCCAGCCCAGCGCAATTGTCCAGGGAAAGTTAGCGCTTCTGGACAATTGCCGGGTAAACCCTTACATGGGAACTTTCCAGAGAGATTCCCCAGTCCATCTTTGGGGTACCAAGTACAACGCTGTGGAGCCTGAAAGTTAGAGCCCTTTAAATATTTTGGCCAGAAGTCACACAAGTTTTAAGATGCCGATGGCCTTTTCACTAAGTGTTCAGAACAGCCTCAGTGAAATTGGAAAGCGTGGAGAAGAAAGAGAAAAAGAGATCAGGAAATGATGCTTAAGGAGATAAACCTGGAAGTTCAATGCTTAAAAGATGGAGGGAAAGCGAAGGGGCTTTAAGGTGCATAGTTTTAAGATTTTAGTAAATTGCCAGTTTAGTAAAACATAAATGGGAGATATAACCGCATCTCTCCCATTTGATTTCACCATTACACATTTTCTTCAGTAAGATAGAGACAGAGTCTGGTGTAACTCACCCACTGTGAGCTACAGTGGCTGGAGAGATTCTGGGCAAGACTCACTTTGTGGAGTGATTTACTCACAGACACAAAAGTGAACCAAAGGCAAATTCACATTTTAATTCACAAAGGAGGTCCTTCAATCTCCCCCATTCAATTATCCGAAAATAACCTGAAAACAATGACCCAACAGTTACAATGCTCAGAAGAGTTGGAAAGAGAAGAATTTGGAAAGCTAGTGTTACATTATTCATTCAAATTGCCAACCCCGTGTGTTGCACACATCTTGTGTGGACAATGGTTACAACATCGATAACAAGAGAGCTGACCTCACGTTATACAGACAGCGTAAATGTGACAAAACAGACCACTTTAAGAATCACACAACTGACTTACCCAGATTGCAAGCTTGACATTGTTTCCATCAGATTTCATGGTTTTCACTTTAAAGTCAACACCTAAAAGGAAAGATTGCATTAAAATCAATTATCCATCTACACACAGCAACAACGTTGGTTTTCATACACCCTCGGAGGTGTTATGGTATAATAACAAAAATTAAATCTCACCAATAGTTGAACCAATTTCAGAGTCAAACGTGCCATCTGTGAACCTCAGTAGAAGGCTAAAAAACAAAAAAAGTTTTTTAATTAGTATTTATGAAAAGTGTATTGCTGCATTTTGTGTTTGCCAGCTGGAAGACCTAAAGCACCAATTTTGGGATTTTAAAAATCAGTGCAAGCTACTGGGCTATGGGCTGGGTGCAGGAAGGTGGGATTAGAAAGGGCACCTGGTGTCATGGGGTGGCTTGGTGGCACCGTGGTTAGCACTGCTGCCTCACAGCGCCAGGGACCCAGGTTCGATTCCCGGCTTGGGTCACTGTCTGTGCAGAGTCTGTACGTTCTCCCCGTGTCTGCGTGGGTTTCCTCCGGATGTACCAGTTTTTTCTCAGTCCGAAAGACGTGCTGGTTAGATGCATTGGCCATGCTAAATTCTCCCCCAGTGTACCCGAACCAGCGTGTGGCAACTAGGGGATTTTCACAGTAACTTCATTGTTGATGTAAGCTTACTTGTGACTAATAAATAAACTTTTCTTTTTACTTTGGTGTCCTCACGCTGGCATGGACAAGATGGGCCAAATGGCCTCCTTCTGTGCTGTAACTTTTCGATGGTTTTAAGCTGCATCTACACTCAATACGAAGAGGACATTCTGTCGCTGTAGGGATACATCCCAATTACTCAAGTTCAAGTCCAGAACATCAAGGCTTAGAGACCACCACTGCCCACATTATCAGAGGTAGTGACGGAGCTTAATCTGTTACACACTGCATCAGTTCTAAGACCTGCTTTGACTGATTCGGATCACTGTACCGACTGAAGCAATAACGTACAGAGTTGTCCACAGCAGAAACTTGAATCACTAATGGAACCGGAGGGTGCAGGGATGGCATGTAAGTCAGGCGAGCTTGTCAATAATTAACAATGGCCTGGAGTGAATGACGGAGCAGACTCGATGGGCCAAATGGCCTAATTCTGCTCCTATATCTTATGGTCTTAAATGCCTCTGATACTAATGAACAAAACACAAGTGAGGTTTCCTTCAGCTTCACAATGTTTTGCAGATCTGTGACTTTTAAGGGGCGTCTGGACAAACAGATGAATTGGATGGGGATAGAGGGATATGGTCCCCGGAAGGGTAGCGGGTTTTAGTTTAGACGGGCAGCATGGTCAGTGAAGGCTTTGAGGGCCGAAGGGCCTGTTCCTCTGTTATAATCTTCTTTGTTCTCATTAAAGCCACAACCTGTCCTATATATTGATCAAGATGCAGCTTACAGACTGGGAACATTGGACCTGATGTAGTTCTAACTGGAATCCTTGGGAATGCTCTAACGTCCTAGTTTTGGCTTGTCCATTGTTAGGTTCCTATGTTTCGCAGTTGCGATAATATAAAATATAATTTCTGGAATCATTGTACAATCTACCAGAGAAGGCAATGGTGGCACAGTGGTTAGCACTGCTGCATTACAGTGCCAGGGACCGGGGTTCAATTCCGGTCTTGGATCACGGTTTGTGTGGAGTTTGCACGTTCTCCCCGTATCTGCGTGGGTTTCCTCGGGGTACTTCAGTTTCCTCCCATGGTCCAAAGACGTACAGGTTAGGTGGATTGGCCATGCTAAATTCTCCCTTAATGGTCGGTTGGGGGGATTGGAGGGGTAAATGTGTGAGGTTGCAGGGAGTGGGCCTGGGTAAGATGCTCTGTCGGAGAGTTGGTGGAGATCCGATGGGCCAAATGGCCTTCTTTTGCACTGCAGAGATTCTATGCTTCTAACTGTCTTTCAGAACTCAAGTGGGAAGGCCAGGGAGCCCCTAGGAATATGTTATTAACCAGGAGCTCCCGACAAATGAAGGTTTGAAAAATTATTTGCACAAAGGTGAACTTGAGTATCTTATCAAAATGCAACAGGCTAAATGAAAACCAGCATCCCCCTATCCCATTTTAATAACACCATTCAAGGATCTCCTTGTGAAGGCACTAATTCTCGCTGTACAGTCCCATAGCCACTCAAACACTCGACTTTGTGATCCTTCCATGAAATCCTAGAAGGTATGGGCTGTTCAACAGCGTTGGTGCATCACAGCATCACCATTTTCTGCATGGACCATTCCCTGGATGTACCTGGCTGTTTTCCCTTCACCCGACTATCCTATTGCCACTCGACTGGCATCAAACTGAATTGGCAAGACGCAACTGCTTATTGCCTTAGTATTGGGGGTGGGGAGGGGGGGAGGTGATTGCACATTTAAAAAAGTATCACCTGGAACTCCCTTCCTTTGTAAAAGATAAGTTCTACAGCCAACAAAATGCTGTTCATAGAATCCCTACAGTGCAGAAGAGGCCATTTGGCCCATTGAATCTACACCGACTCTCTGACAAGAGTATCTTAATAAGAAGTCTCACAACACCAGGTTAAAGTCCAACAGGTTTATTTGGTAGCAAATACCATAAGCAAATACCAAAGCTTATGGTATTTGCTACCAAATAAACCTGTTGGACTTTAACCTGGTGTTGTGAGACTTCTTACTGTCTTCACCCCAGTCCAACGCCGGCATCTCCACATCAAGAGTATCTTACTCAGGCCCTCTCCCCCACCCTATCCCCGTAATCCCACACATTTCCCATGGCTAATCCATCTAACCTACACATCTTTGGAAACTAAGGAGCAATTTAGCATGGCCAATTATTGAAACGAAGTCACTCATTACATGGAGAGACATGATAATCAATTTGTGTACATCAAAGTGATCAATTATCTGATAATTAGTTGAGCATTAATTATTGGTTAGGACATTGGAGAACTTTCTGAAGCGAGCGAGTCACAAGATGTTTCATTTGCTCTTAAGATGGCAGACAAGACCTCAGTTTAATATCCCATTCAAAAGATTCCACCAACAGTGAAGCACTCCCTCAGTAAAGCACAATGTCAACTGAAATAGGCACTCAACTCTTTAGAACGGAACTTGAAGCCATACTCTCTAATTCAAGAGCTGAGGGTGCTACCATGCTACCATCAGATATCTCCTTGGAAAATATATCACAAATATGGTTAGTGCTATTGAACAAATAACCAATAGATCAATGGAAGTTGCGAACTTCAGCTTTGACAAAGGGTCATCTGGAATCGAAATGTCAGCTCTTTTCTCTCCTTACAGATGCTGCCAGACCTGCTGAGATTTTCCAGTGTTTTCTCTTTTGGAATGGAAGTTGCGAGCCTCCCAAGTATAGATTATTTATGGGCGTCACGGTGACACAGTGGTTCGCACTGCTGCCTCACAGTGCTCGGGACCCGGGTTCAATTCCGGCCTTGGGTAACTGTCAATGCGGAGTCTGCACCTTCTCCCCATGTCTGTGTGGGTTTCCTCCGGGTGCTGCGGTTTCCTCCCACACTCCAAAGATCTGCAAATTAGGTTGACTGGCTATGCTAAATTGCCCCTTGGTGTCAGAGGAATTGGCAGGGTGAAGGCATGGGGTTGCTGGCGTGGTGCAGTCTCGATAGGCCGAATGGCCTCCTTCTGCACCGTAGGGATTCTATGATCCAAGCCGTTCATGCTCTGGGCATTTACAAGGATCAATTGCCTGAGACAAGTTCTCTTCTACATCCAATGCATGTCATCGGAGTTTGTTCAATTCTTCTTTCGATGTGGATGAAAAAGATAAATTCGCTCAAGATCCAAGTTAGCCAGATTCAACCTCTAACCAGAATGTTTAACATGGAGTAAATGCAGGTATTCACCAATGCACTGTGCATTGAATGTAGACTTGGAGCTAAAAATGTAGTTTGTCAGTTATATTCCGACCAAAGTTAAATCTGGGACAACACATCCTGTCCCAGTTTAGATACAAACAGTGCCGAAACAATGTGTAAGTGGCAACTTGAGAACGTTACATTAGCAGCTCAACAAAAAATGTTAAAATTAACTTCATGTGGAGACAATGTTAGAACCTAAACAAATGCTTCTAGGCCTTTCCTGTCACTTGGGTAATGTAAGCAACTGGGCAATGTCAATGCTACACTGGATTCTTTGAGGAGACGGACCCAAGTTCATTGTCTCAGCAGTATGAAATCTGTTGCATTAAAATAAAATTAAAACTGCTTCCCTTCTGTCCCAAATGGGATTAGATTCACTGGATTACTGTCTTGGATAACAAACTAGTTCGCACCAAACCTTGCCCTATGAAAGGAAGGCAGACACAGATCCTCTCCCAACACACTAGCCAATGCTCAGGATGCGTATGTAAGTTGTCATCGGGAAAGAATTCGGAATGACGCTGCAATATGTGCAAGGCTCACATCTGGAACTGTTTGTACACAAACTCTTAGAACAGGAAAGAAAAGACGCAAGGCTGGAAAATTGACCTTATTTTATCGGCATTATCCATTTAGCGGCATTATCCAGAACCAATCGGAACAATCCGTGCCAACACCCTGCAAAATACATTGGGGGGGGGGCGGGGGGAGAAGGAAGTGAGAAATGGGGAGAATTTTCCTTGCTCTTTGATAATTATGCTGCAATATCCCCTTGATCTACAAGTATTAAAAGTCTCCTCTAATGAATTTTCTTCCATGAAATTAGATTATTGATGCATGATTAATTTCAAGACTGATCCTTAACTAGTGAGCAGAAGCTAGTATTATGGAACATTGCTTTCTAATCACAGAATCCCTACAATGCAGAAGAGTCTGCACCAACTCTCTGACCCAGTATCTTATCCAGGCCCTCTTCCCTGCCCGGTTCCTGTAACTAAACATAAATATATTTCCCATGGCTACTCCACCTAACCTGCACATTTTGGGACACTAAGGGGCAATTTAGCATGGCCAATCCACCTAACTTGCACATCTCTGGACTGTAGGAGGAAACCGGATCCGGCACCCGGAGGAAACCCACACAGATACGGGGAGAATGTGCAAACTCCACTCAGGCAATGACCTGGGGCCAGAATTGAACCCAGGTCCCTGGAGCTGTGAGGCCACAGTGCTAACCACTGAGCCATCGTGCTGCCCAAGTCGAAGTCTAAATGAAGCAAGATATAAAAGCAGTGGAGAAAAATGTGGCTTAGGTTTAAGAAGATGTTAGTGTTGTGGGGTTGCTATGAAGAAAAGTGAGAACATAGGAACAGGAGTAGGCCACTGAAACCAACAATCCTTTTCCACCATTCAGTGAGAACGCAGTTGATCTGTATCACAACTCCATTCTCCAGCTTTGGCGGCGTGGTAGTGCAGTGGTCAGCACTGCTACCTCACAGCTTGAGGGACACGGGTCCCATTCACGGCTTGGGTCACTGTCTGTGCGGAGTCTGCACGTTCTCCCCGTGTCTGCGTGGGTTTCCTCCGGGTGCTCCGGTTTCCTCCCACAGTCCGAAAGTGCTGGTTAGGTGCATTGGCCGTGCTAAATTCTCCCTCACTGTACCCGAACAGGCGCCGGAGTGTGGCAACTAGAGGATTTTCAAAGTAACTTCACTGCAGTGTTAATGTAAGCCTACTTGTGACACTAATAAATTAAAAAAAACTCATTATGTTATTCACAAGCAAAAATCTAGGGCAGGATTTTCCATGGGTCCCACAGTGTGTTTCATGATGGTGAAAGCTACCCACCACCTGCCAACAGTGGGATCCTCTGATCCCACTTTTGACAACGGGGTTTCCAGTTCTATGCACCCCCCTTGCCACTGGGAAACCTGCGGTGGGGGAGTTTGCTATCAGCAGGATGAGAAGATCCACCACTGAGAATGACCGGAAAATTCCATCCCTAATTTTGAATTCAACATTAGTAATTAAGAACCGGCTGCTTCCTGTGGGAGTTTGCTTTCTCGCCCACTGTGTGAAGGAATACTTCCTAACTCCTCTCCTCGATGGCCTGGCTCTCATTTTGAGTTTGCGTCCACTTGTCTTAGACTGCCCATTAGCAATAAAAATTCGTAATGGTTCGAACCCATCAACTCCTCCAACAATTCCCAAAAACAATCAAATTATCCTTAACCTTGAAGGAAATGCAATAATTTCTCCGCATAATCTAACTTGCGGCAACAATTGAATCATAAAATAATAGAATCCCTCCAGTACAGAAGGAGGCCATTCGGCCCATCGAGTCAGCACCGATCACAATCCCCCCCAGACCCCACATATTTACCCTGCTAATCCCTCCGATACTAAGGGGCAATTTAGCATGGCCAATCAACCTAACCTGCACATCTTTGGACTGTAAGAGGAAACCTGAGCACCCGGAGGAAACCCACGCAGACACGGGGGAGAATGTGCAAAGACACCCGAGGCCAGAATTGAACCCAGGTCCCTGCCGCTTTGAGTCAGCAGTGCTAACCACTGTGCCACCTCTAGTGAATCTGCATTGCATTCTTTCTGAGGCCTCTATAATACTGAAGTGTGGTACCCATGGCTGTACACACTATAAGAAGTTTAACAACACCAGGTTAAAGTCCAACAGGTTTATTTGGTAGCAAAAGCCACACAAGCTTTCGGAGCTCCAAGCCCCTTCTTCAGGTGAAGGGGCTTGGAGCTCCGAAAGCTTGTGTGGCTTTTGCTACCAAATAAACCTGTTGGACTTTAACCTGGTGTTGTTAAACTTCTTACTGTGTTTACCCCAGTCCAACGCCGGCATCTCCACATCATGTACACACTATTCTAGCCAAAAGCAAATTACTGCAGATGCTGGAATCCGAAACAAAAAACCCCAGAAAATGCTGGAAAATTTCAGCAGGTCTAACAGCATCTGTGGAGAGAGAGAGAGAATAGAGCCAACATTTTGAGTCTGGATGACACTCCATCAGTATTCCAGATGTGGTCTAAACAGGGCTTTGTCCAGCTGTGACAAAGCTTCCTGCCCCTTCCATTATACACTCTAATTACAAAGGCTAACATTCCATCAGTACTTTTGACTAGTTGTTGTATCTGACATTTTAGGGGCTTTAGGAAAATTGTCCACTTGAGATAGGATTAAGAAGGTGTCTGGATAATTACGTCTATGACAATAATGGATGGGTGAATTACAAAGTGCCATTTCTGGTCATAAACAATTTTGTGGTGTGCACTGTAATCTTGCTACATGCCACACTCCCTACCACACTCCTCTCCCACAAATCCCTGGATGGAGGTTTTGATATTTACTGCTGTCTTGGGTAGATACATCCTAACTCCAATCATCATTTCCTACTCCTAATCAATAATGAGAAATTATCTGTTATGGTCAATGCGTGGGAAAGAGAGAGTGGATCCGAGGGCACAGCCTCACAGTAAAGGGACGATCCTTTAGAACTGAGATGAGGAGGAATTTCTTCAGCCACAGGGTGGTGAATCTGTGGAATCCATTGCCACAGATGGCTGTGGAGGCCAAGTCATTGAATGTATTTATGGCAGAGATAGATTGGTAAGGGGATCAAAGGTTACAAGTAAAAGGCAGGAGAATGGGGTTGAGAAACTTATCAGCCATGATCGAATGGTGGAGCGGAATCGATGGGCTGAATGGCCTAATTCTGCGCCTATATCTTATGGTCTTAAAAAAAGTGATTTTGAACTTGAGCAATTTCAAAATGATGGACCGTGTTCCAGGGACCTTGAAACTAAGTTAGCCGGAATCTATATGTTCTTAAGTTGTCCAAGTTCTCCTCAATTCCCTTCTAACACTTTAGAATCAATGCTCCCTGACAATTGCCCTCTCAAATGAAACTAGGTCCTTCCTATCCTCTCTTAATCATAGCCCCTCATAATTGTATCCACCTCAATTAAGACTTCATTCAGTCTCCTCTGTTCCAAGAAAACAGTTCCTACCCATTCTCCCTTTCCTCTTTATTAAAATTCATCAGTCCCTTGTAAATCTCCTCTGCTCTCTTTCTAGCGCATGTGGTGACCAGAAGTGCACGCCATACTCTAGCCAGAGCTGAATCAGTGTTTTATACATTTCAAGCATAGCCTCCCTGCTCTTAAGATTCCGAGCCTTGCCTAATAAGGAAAAGCATCCTCTGTACCTAACCCTCCACCTTCAGGGATTGTGAACATGCACTTCCTTCCGTTTCTCTACACTTCTTAGTATTCTACCATTTATTGTCTATTCCCTCGCCTTGTGTGCTCTCCCCAAATGCATTACCTCATATTCCTACAGATGGAGACACTTTTCTGCCCACCTGATCAGTCAATCAAAATTGACCTATAGTCTACAGCTTTCTTCCTCATTATCAACAACACAACCATTTTTTGTATCACATCATGTCCTCTACACTCAAGTCTAAAACACTGATCAATACCACAAAAATCAAGATACCTAATCCTCGCTCTTTTATTCATTCGTGGATCATGGGTGTCACTGGCTAGGCCAGCATTTATTGCCTATCTCTAGTTACCCTTGAGAAGGTGCTGATGAGCTGACTTCTTGCATCGCTGCAGTCCACATGCCGTGGGTTGACCCACAATGCCATCAGGGAGGGAATTTCAGGATACTGACCCAGCGACTGCGAAGGAACGGCGATATATTTCCAAGTCAGGATGGTGAGTGGCTTGGAGGGGAACTTGCAGGTGGTGGTGTTGCCATGTATCTGCTGCCCCTTGTCCTTCTAATACTAGCCTTGCCAAACCCAGCAGGAAATCCTGCAGTCACAAAGATCAGCCTTCAAGACTTTGTCTCCTGTCATTGAACTAACATTGGATCCAACTTGCCCTTAGATGCCATGGCTTTTACTTTCCTGACCAATCTGCCATGTGGGGTTTTATATAAAGTTTTGCTAAAATCCATGCAGACTGCATCAGACATATTACCCTCATCAATACTCCTTATTACTTCCTCTCTCACAATGTTTATCTAATCCTATATTTCACACTCCTGTTCAACTACAATCTTTACATCATTCCCCCTCTTTACCTCAATCCTCTTTTAAGAAGAGGGACGCCAAGCATCTATTAAGAGACACTCCCATTTGGGTTGCCAACCCTCCAGGATTTGCCTCAAGTCTCCAAGAATCGAAGATTAATCTCCAGAACACTACACTGTGCAATCGAGAAATCATGGGGGCATTAAAAAAAAGGGTAGTTTTTTTAGTCATTTCCTTTGAACATTTATATAAAAAAATATAAAATATAAAAATATTGAAAACGAGTTTTTTAAAAAAAAAGACTGTTTGGTCAGCAGTCAAGCATCATCCAACTGGGTAATCAGTCTTTTTACTTTCCCATTCACGTGGGAAGGAAGTGCATCAGGAAGATGGATCAGTTGACACCACCGGGTACCCGGGTTCGATTCCCGCTCTGGGTCACTGTCTGTGTGGAGTCTGCATGTTCTCCCGGTGTCTGCATGGGTTTCCTCCGGGTGCTCCGGTTTCCTCCCACAGTCCGAAAGACATGCTGGTTAGGTGCACTGGCCATGCTAAATTCTCCCTCAGTGTACCCGAACAGGCACGGGAGTGTGGCGACTAGGGGATTTTCACAATAACTTCAGTGCGTTGTTAATGTAAACCTAGCTGTGACAATAATAAATAGAATTTTAAAACTAACGGCTGGAGCCAGCCTTGTGATGATGAATCCTCCAAGAATGCATTTAATCACAGTTGACATAGGCCCAAGTCTTACCCCTCCATTCACAGAAGGCCTTTTGGTCTCCATTAGATTTTACTGTTTTTATATTTATAACACATTTTTTGGATTTTCCTGACAATATTTCAGCATCAAGGGGAATGGGGGGGAAGAGCAGGAGTATACTATTGAGATAGTGGATCAGCCAGGATTGCATTGAATGTCAGAGCAGGCTCGATGGGCTGAATGGCCTACTAAGAACAAAGAACAAAGAACAATACAGCACAGGAACAGGCCCTTCGGCCCTCCAAGCCCGTGCCGCTCCCTGGTCCAAACTAGACCATTCTTTTGTATCCCTCCATTCCCACTCCGTTCATATGGCTATCTAGATAAGTCTTAAACGTTCCCAGTGTGTCCGCCTCCACCACCTTGCCTGGCAGCGCATTCCAGGCCCCCACCACCCTCTGTGTAAAATATGTTCTTCTGATATCTGTGTTAAACTTCCCCCCCTTCACCTTGAACCTATGACCCCTCGTGAACGTCACCACCGACCTGGGGAAAAGCTTCCCACCGTTCACCCTATCTATGCCTTTCATAATTTTATACACCTCTATTAAGTCTCCCCTCATCCTCCGTCTTTCCAGGGAGAACAACCCCAGTTTACCCAATCTCTCCTCATAACTAAGCCCCTCCATACCAGGCAACATCCTGGTAAACCTCCTCTGTACTCTCTCCAAAGCCTCCACGTCCTTCTGGTAGTGTGGCGACCAGAACTGGACGCAGTATTCCAAATGCGGCCGAACCAACGTTCTATACATCTGCAACATCAGACCCCAACTTTTATACTCTATGCCCCGTCCTATAAAGGCAAGCATGCCATATGCCTTCTTCACCACCTTCTCCACCTGTGACGTCACCTTCAAGGATCTGTGGACTTGCACACCCAGGTCCCTCTGCGTATCTACACCCTTTATGGTTCTGCCATTTATCGTATAGCTCCTCCCTACATTATTTCTACCAAAATGCATCACTTCGCTCTTATTTTTCTATATTTCTAAATTTCTGCATCCCATATCTTTGCTTTCGCAATTTCCTTTAATTTTACTCTTACACTGTCAATGGTTCTCTCAGCTTTCGGCAGTATCAAGTTGTCAGTGTCTGAAAGCCTCATCCTTCCCTGTAACTGTATATGCTCCTTGACAACCGGGGGTTTGGAGATCTGGAAATCCCACCCTTTTCCTTGATCTGGGAACATCAGTTTTGAACACCTCCCCCCTCCTCTGCAATGCCTCTCACTCCTCTGGCGCTCATGTAAAAAAAGGGGTAAATTAAAACACATTCGGCTCTAAATGAATTCGACATACGCAAGAGTTTTTTTTTTAAAACTGGGCAAACCCATTTCATTCTCAGAACAAACCTGAGTCAAAAACAGGCAGCCATTACTCGAGACCGAAACAAAAAAGAAAGAATTTGCAGCGATCAGATCGCAAGCAGTTACACCTCTCTGTCATCTGCTGGTCCATTTAGCTTATAAAGGCACCTATGTGTTGACTGCATTTAAACACCCTCTGGCCCAGTCAACACATAGGTGGATTGATGTCTTCCAGCCTTTTGCCAGGTCGAGTCTGGTCTAACCCCCAACTACCAGTTAATTTCAGGAAGTCAGAAATTGACATGTTGTCTGTTACTTCCCCCCCTCCTTTCTTTACCTGGACTTGCCCACTCCACTCTCCCCAATGATCAGAATCTTCAATGTAGCCAGAATCTCCTCTTCCATTGTCTCAATGTATCAAGATTCCAAACAGCACAAAGGCGGCGCGTCAGCTGTTCACCCAATTGTTACTTTCACTTGTTACAGGAATGTTGCAGCAGGGAGATGACGCAACTTCTTCACACGTGTCTTTAACCTTTTACTGCCACATCCCCCCTCTCTCATTCAAGTCCTTCTTCAGAGTCTTTGCCTTGTCAGGCGGACAGATGAACCAATTAAATCGCTGGCTGTGAAAGGAAAAAGACCGCCTTAAGCAGAATTAACTCTCTTTTTCCCAAAAAACAACTATCGTTTTAATTGTAACCCACAAAAAAGGCTTGCATCAAACATTTTTTTTAAAACAAGAAATGCTTTTAATTGTAATCCATAATAGCAGACACCCTAAATTAAGTTGATTTCGTTTATTTGCTTAGACGCAAAAAGATGTCCATAATAGCAGACCATTTATTTTAGAATAAATTCATTGCAGCCCTTAATAGTTCGAAGGCTGCAGGCTACTTATTTTGGAATAATTAATTGCAAGCCATAAGGCTCACGGCAAGCAATTTTTTAATAATTCAATTACAGTCCAAAATTGAAGTATGCAGTAAGTTAATGTGGTGATAAGCTGGGTGTTACAGATAATGCTGAAGATCTGGCAGTCGGAAAGGCTACCGATGCAATCTTGGAAGAGGTCGCTGTAATGTCTGCAGTTCAAAAAATCCAAAGATTTTGTTGTGGCCCTCCAATTTTGTTTTGTGCTTCAGAATTTAAGTTATTCCGAACCATGATTCACTCAGCTCCTTGGAAAACATGTCAGAAACAGTAAGACTGCCTGATCTGAAGAGCATGTGACCAGAAAGGGCGGGTCATGTTGTTGAGTCAAAAGTATCAGTTGCAAGAACAGATAGCTTACTGAGGAAAATATATTTTACTAGGCGAGACTGTTGGTGTGTGTATTATAGAATCATAAAATCCCAACAGTATAGAAGGAGGCCATTCGGCCCATGAAGTCTGTACTGACCACAATCCCACCCTGGCCCTACACTTCCATAACCCCAGGCATTTATCCTGCTGATCCCCCTGTCAATTTAGCATGGCCAATCAACCTAAACCATACATCTTTTGAGTGTGGGAGGAAACCAGAGTACATGGAGGAAACCCACACAGACGCAGGAAGAATGTGCAAACTCCACACAGTGGCCAGGATTGAACCTGGGGTAGTGAGGCAGCAGTGCTAACCACTGTGCCACCCATATTTAGGGTATTAAAATGCTGCCAGAAATTCCAGATATGTGAGCCAGCACATCACAAGTTACCTGTGCCACTGATATTTTGAACATTGAGCAGTGGGTATGGAATATTTCTGGTTTCAAAGTTTAATTTAAAGGGAATGGGGTTCAATTGGTAGCATGCTTGTCTCCAAGTCAGAAACTTGTGGGTTTCGGGCTCCACTCAGAGTTTGAGCATGAGTTTTCATTAAACATAATGGGCGGGATTTTACAGCCTCTCTTGCCCCGAAACCGGAAAATCCTGCCCACCTTTCCATGGTCCACCCCTCGCCCGCTCCGATTCCCGTGGTGGGTGGGACAGTGAAATTCGCCCCATTGGGTGTAAGTGACCACTCAGCACTGAGTTTTTAAAAAGTTTTAAAATTCATTTATTAGTGTCACAAGTAGGCTTACCTTAACGCTGCAATGAAGTTACTGTGAAAATCCCCTAGTTGCCACACTGGGGCGCCTTTCTGATTGAAAAAAGACAAGATCAAAAACAGAAAATGCTGGAAAATCTCACCAGGTCTGACAACATCTGTGGGCAATGTTGGCTCTACTAGCGAAGTAAAATTTATTTATTAGTCACAAGTAGGTTTACATTATCACTGCAATGAAGTTACTGTGAAAATCCCCTAGTTGCCACACTCTGGCACCTGTTAGGGTACACTGAGGGAGAATTTAGCATGGCCAATGCACCTAACCAGCACATCTTTGGACTGTGGGAGGAAACTGGAGCAAACCCATGCAGACACGGGGAGAATGTGCAAACTCCACAGAGAGAGTGACCCAAGTCAGGAATCAAACCTGGGTCCCTGGCGCTGTGAGGCAGCAGCATCCCCCTGGCTTTGTCACCGATATCCAGAGAACCCTCGTGCGGTTCTTCTGGGGCAATCGACTGCACTGGGTCCCTGCTGCGGTCCTGTATCTCCCCCTTGAGGAGGGCGGACAAGGTCTGGTGTGCCTCCGCACTCAGATAGCGACCTTCCGTCTCCAGGCCCTGCAGAGGTACCTTTACGTTGAGCCCCCTCCACAGTGGTGTGCCATGGCGACGTATTTCTTCCGCCAGTGGCACGGCCTCAATTATGACGTGCAGCTCCTGCATATCGAACTGGGGCGTGTTCCGACCGCCCTGCAGGAGTTGCCCGTCTTTTACCAGGACCTCCTCACTGTCTGGAACAAGGTCGCCTCGCGACGCAGCTCTCCCCCGTCAGGAGTAGCGGCTCTCGTGCGAGAGCCGCTGCTCAGGAATCCGCTCCTCCAGCCGTATAACTTCAGGTGGCTGGCGGAGAGGAGGGCTGTGGACGCCGGGGTGACCAGAATCGGGGACGTGCTCGATGGCGGAGGGGCGGGCTGGATGAGTCCCCGCGTGCTGGCTGAGCGCGCGGGGACGTCCGTCTGGCGCGCGGCCAAAGCCATCCTAGACCTTAGGACGGTCGTGCTCGGCCCCGAAACTGCACGCAAACTTGAGACGGCGCAGGCGTGCGGTGGGATCCCGCCCGAGCGTTCCCCTGTTCGGGCGGAATTCCACATTGGCCCAAAGCCTCAGCCCCCTCCCCTGGGTGAGGTACCCCACAGCCTGAGCCGCCTCGCGGAAATGCCCTCCGTGCCTTTTTCTACCGCGCGGAGGCGTTTCCTGTGCGGGCTGCTGCTGCACACCTTCCACTACCGCCTCCTCGCCTGTCGCCCGGATACACCTTGGCGGGCCTTGTTGCCGCCGGGCGGCGGAGGTCCCCGCTGGAGGTCCCTCTACGGAGGGATCTCCCCCAATTACGTCGGGGACCTGGGGTGGAGGGTGATGCATGCAGCAGTTCCGCACAACCGTAGGGTTCACTGGTTCACGGGCTCCGAAGACTGCCCTTTCTGCGGCCTTGTGGAGTCCGTGGAGCACGTCTTTGTTGTGTGTCTTAGGCTGCACTCCCTTTATGTTTTCCTGAAGAACGTTTTGTTGATGTTTTGTCTGCACTTCAGTCCCACGCTCCTGATCTACGGACACCCGGTGCGGAGAGGGGAGGGTCGGGATGGCGACCTCCTCGTGAACCTGCTCCTGGGCCTGGCGAAACGCGCCATTTACCGGTCCAGGCTGCGGGCGATCGAGGGGGCCGTCCATCCTGACTGTCTTCCCCTCTACCGCGGCTACGTTCGCGGCCAGGTGTCCCTGGAGAGGGAGCATGCGGTGTCCACGGGCGAGGTTGACGCTTTCCGCGCCCGCTGGGCACCGCAGGGGTTGGGGTGCATCATTGACCCCAATAATCACATTTTAATTTGATGTTTTTAAGTTTCCTTTGTACTTTGATTTCTGTTCGGGCTGTTCCCCCTCCTTTTTGGGGAGCTGCCCCTTTTACTTTGTCCTGATTTAATCTGAGTTTGTTTACTTGGTTTGGTTTGATCTAAAAAGAGGGCAGCAGTGTTAACCACTGTGCCACTTGTGTCGCCCCCAGTGGTGAAACCATGGTCAGGCAGGGGACGAGACTAGCCCATTGCATTGGGGTGTGCTGTTGGAGCTGCACTTATCCCAGAAAGTGGGGAGTATTCCATCACACGCCTGACTTGTGCCTTGTACATGGTGGACGGATATTGAGGAGTCAGGAGATGAATTACTTGTCTCAAAGTTCCATGCGCCAAAATGTTGCCTCACACAACCTTTCAATTTTATCTTTGCAACTCACGTACACTTGTACCTAAATCACTTAGATAAGATGCAATGCAAAAAATAAAATCTTGCCATATTCACATTTTCCCTGGTTCATGCATCAAAAGGTTAATGCCATTGTATGATTCATGGCCACTTATTGTCACATAAGATGGGCATATTGGTCATTAGCCTCTTTTGTTTCAATTGCATCATCTGAAGAGTACTTTTCAACACAACATGGTGGTATGAAATTTAACGCATAAAGTTCCATTTGGACAATGAATCACAAATCACAGTCCTTAACTCCCTCAGTTGAGCCCACCCTGTATATCCTGGTATCTCAGAACATAGGGCAAGTAGAGAAAGATTACACAGCAGATCTTCCACAAACTACAGTGCACTGTCACACTGCCCTTGTACATTGCCTCTCATTGGAATTTAGGACATTTAGCCCCTTAAACCTCTTTTATGATGTTCAATGAGATCATGGTTGATCTGAATCTACCTCCAGATAAGGGCTTTTGCCCCATATTTCTCATTACATTTTGTTAAAACGAAGCTATCAATCTCAGTTTTTAAAAATAACAATTAACCCAGTACCAGATGACATTTGCAGAAGAGAAATCCAAAATTCTACCACACTTTGCATGTAGAAGTCTTTCCTAACTCCAAAAGACATGCTGGTTAGGGTGCATTGGCCATGCTAAATTCTCCCTCAGTGTACCCGAACAGGCACTGGAGTATGGCGACGAGGAGATTTTCACAGTAACTTCATTGCAGTGTTAATGTAAGCCTACTTGTGACACTAATAAATAAACTAAACTAGAGTTTAGGTGTGTTGGGTAATTATCAGCAGCAGGAACTTTCTCTGTTTTATCTTTTTCTTTTTCTCCTTCTCATCCTTCCCTACGAGCCCAGAGACACTCAAGGCCATTTGTAGTCCCCTTGTCACTGTCCTGGGTGGCTACAAGTAACTTGGCCATAGCTGGAATTGCACTGTGATCTATTTTGGTTTACTCACTGAAACACTGTCCCAACTGGCTGAACCATGCATTGGAAATCTACTGGCTTCATTAAGATTACAAAAGAATTCTGCCTTTGTCAAAGTTCACAGTAACTTCATTGCAGTGTTAATGTGAGGCTACTTGTGACACTAATAAATAAACTTTAATCTGATGTGTGAAAGTCTGGTTTTAATTTTTAGACTCCATCCCGCAACTTCCCAACTGGCATTACTAGTTTCGCTCTACACACTTAATGTCTTAAAAATGTCAATCAAATCACATCTTTATCCTTCTAACCTCCAGGGCAGACGAGCATAATTTGTTCGATCTCTCCTTTTATATGAATCCTTGGAGTTCGAATCTCATACTTTTAATCCTTTCAATGAACATCGGTGTCACAAGCTAGACCAGCATTTATTGCCCATCTCTAATTGCCCTTGAGAATCATAGAATGGAATCACAGAATCTCTACAGTGCAGAAGAGGCCATTCAGCCCATCGAGTCTGCACCAACTCTCTGACAGAATATCTCCCCCTCTCCCCCGCCCTATTCCTGTAACCTCCACACATTTACCATGGCTAATCCATCTAAACTACAGATCTTGGGACACTAAGGGAGAATTTAGCATGGTCAGTCTACCTAACCTGCAAATCTTTGGACGGTGGGAGGAAACTGGAGCACCAAAGGAAATCTACACAGCCACTGGAAGAATGTGCAAAGTCCTCACAGTCACCCAATGCTGGAATCAAACCCTGGTCCCTGGAGTTGTGAGGTAGCAGTGTTCTTGAACTGCTGCAGTCCATGTGGTATAGAAACACTCACAGTACAGAAGGGAGTTCCAGGCATTTGGCCTCTGCCAAATCATGAGCTTGTTCATGCAACCCGCCACCATGCATTTGCAATGGGATTTTACAGTAAAACAAGGTCATCCCTGGACTTCAACAACGGCTCCAAAGCATTTGATTTTTAAAAATGTCTTAAGGACATTCAGAGCATTAAAAATCAGGCATGCTGAGGTCTGTGCCAGAATCACCAATCTGCATGTCCATGAGGCTTGACTCCATGCTGAGAACATGTCCTTATGGTGCTTTATTGATGATTAGACGAACTAGGTCAAACACCAGTCATTGCTGTAGTGTATTACTGACTAGGTACAAGCAGGCTGTGAACTGTCATACTCAATTAATATTGGTGATTCACAGAGCTAGCTTTACAGCCTAAATAAGCACCTTACATTTTTCAACATATAAAGAGGAAGACTTGGCAGACCCAAGACTGACTATTGGCAAGACACTCACGCATCCATTTCAAGGATATTGACAAGACAAACAATCTACATTAGATATTATTACACGGCTTTCTCATTATCTCACTGGTGACAGTCAATTACTCATGTTTTTTAGCGAATAAGGTGCATCACTCATAAGTGACTTAGGAGTGTCTTCTCAGGAATAAGGAAAGCACTCACGCTTTCACTGGCATTGCAGAGATGGTCCATGTGGAGAGAAGGTGTCATGTCAACAATATTGTTTTAGAAAACCAGTACAGCTATCAGTATTTCAACCACATCTTTTTTTTACTGGGACAAATTATGATTCCAATGATTAACACTTACTGACTCATAATTCTAACCAGAGGTGAGAAAGAATTCAAGGGAAAAAAATTGCAAGATAATTTTTTGAAGATTCAAGATTTATGATCAGGGTAAGAAACATACACCTAATTGCGAGGATACAATTTTATCATAGAATCCCTACAGTGCAGAAGAGGCCATTCGGCCCACTGAGTCTTCACCAACTCTCTGACAGAATATCTCCCCCACTGTTCCACCCTATCTCTATAACCCCACACATTTACCATGGCTAATCCATCTAACCTACAGATCTTGGGACACTAAGGGGCAATTTAGCATGGTCAGTCCTCCCAACCTGCACATCTTTGTGGGAGGAAACCGGAGCACCCTGAGGAAATCCACACAAACACTGGGAGAAAGTGCAAAATCCTCACAGACAGTGACCCAAAGCCAGAATCAAATCTGGGTCCCTGGCGCTGTGAAGCAACAGTGTTAACCACTGTGCTACTGCGCCACCCTTGAATTAAACCTTGTAGAGAGTGTTATTTTTCCTGTTAACTTTAATCCAATTAGCACAAAAATCTTTAAAATTTATTCATAAACAAGACCTATATGATAATCTAACTGAAGTCTCAGAAATAGCTATCTTTGTTCGAAACTGCCTATTCCTTACTCATCAAAGGATGAATCTAAGTATTGCTGAAAAAGAGACATTTTTTGTCAAAACTTTTTATATCTGGCCTCAAGTTACTACAATTATCCTTTTGTACTCAAAGGACATTCACAAGAATACAATATAAGGAAATCAACAAATTTATACTGTATGAGAAGAGAGTGCTGATTGGTTGGCAAATGGACTTTGATTTGTAGAGGTACTGCCATGGAGAATGCACCAGTTGAAGATGGCTGACTGTTAACTGCTAAACATTGTTTGAAATTTAAACCATGCAGCTTGACTCCGACTGATCATTACATCTCTCTGACGAATGAGTCCATGACTGTCATTAATTTGCTCAGCTGAAACAGGCACAATGGGACGAATTTCCTGTCCTGCCCGCCATGGGAATCAGAGCAGGCGAGGGGGTGGTGGGGGGGGGGAGGGGGGGGGGGGGGGACAATGGAAAGGTCCATTGATCTCAAGCAGGATTTTTCAGTTTTGGAGTGAGCAAGGCTGGAAAATCCTGCCTAATGTGTGTATATGTTCTTTCTGTTTGCAGAGAACAAGGCCTGTGTGTTAATAAAGATAAGAACATAAGAACATAAAAACATAAGAACTAGGAGCAGGAGTAGGACATCTTTCCCCTCGAACCTGCTCTGCCATTTAATAAGATCATGACCGATCTTTTCGTGGACTCAGCTACACATATCCACCCGCTCACCATAACCCTTAATTCCTTTACTCTTCAAAAATCTTTGCCTTAAAAACATTCAATGAGGTAGCCTAAAGTGCTAATATAATGTAACTTTCAGTAGCATGCAAATGTGTCATCCTGCGAGCCCAACTGACAATCTTAAATTGGTTGTCAGCGCAATTCTTCACACACTGAAGAATATTTAGTAAATGTTGCAGAATTGCGGAATCACATCTAATGTTGGACACTGTGTTTTGGATGATTGTAAGCACGGGCTGTTTGGGTGCGGTCTGTATCCTGTCCATTGCGAACAGCAGAAATGACACGATGTTTAATATGGTCCACCAGTCTTTGAGATGTACAGCCTACTTATCTGGAATTATGCCGGCACTGAAATACATACACCACATTGCTCATTTGTGTAATTGGCAGAATGTTTTTTTGGCTTGACAGCTAAATCCTGTTAATGGTGAATACCACTTCTGTTGCTACTGCATAGTAGCAGTATGAAATAGCTTCCTTCACCTGATGCTCAAATTTTTGTCCTTCCAGGGTAATCTGAAGTAGAGTGCACACTTTTCAGCACCGAAAGTGATGGCCTTAGGCTCGTTCATGAGTTTGCATTATTGCACAAAATGATCAGATCAGGATAGCCATTAGCCCACAGGAATCATAGAAAATAGAATCATAGAATCATACAGCGCAGAAGAGGCCCTTCAGCCCATCGAGTCTGCACCGACACATTAGAAACACCTGAACTACCACCTAACCCCATCTGCCAGCATTTGGCCCATAGCCCTGAATGTTATGATGTGCCAAGTGCTCATCCAAATACTTTTTAGAGGATGTGAGGCAACCCGCCTCTACCACCCTCCCAGGCAGCGCATTCCAGACTATCACCACCCTCTGGGTAAAAAGGATTTTCCTCACATTCCCCCGAAACCTCCTGCCCCTCAACTTGAACCTATGGCTCTTCATGACTGACTCTTCAACTAAGGGGAACAGCTGTTCCTTATCTACCATGTCCATGTCTCTAATAATCTTGAACACTTCAATCAGGTCGCCCCTCAGTCTTCTCTGCTCCAACGAAAACAACCCAAGCCTACGCATCATGTTTCATAACTTAAATGTTCCATCCCAGGAATCCTTTGATACATCCTGTTTCAACATCAAGCTTCCATGGTGAACAAATGGTTCAGCCCCTATTTCCAAGGTTGTTGGTGAGACCAATCTTATAATGTGTTGAACTGTAAGAATCCCAATACATGGATTGACTACTGAAGGTAGGCTTGTAGTAGAGAACCCCCGGCAGATTTCTCTACTAGTATAAGGGAGTTCTTTTGACTGCTCCATTCCAAAGGTGAATTTGAGCGCAGAATGGAGCTCATTAAAACATGTAAGGAAATGATTAGATGCAGCTGTGGATTTAAATATTGCAAACGTATCATCCACATACTGGAAATATGCAAGGGCAGGAGGTGGCTGTCATTCCATCAAAGACACGTTTCTCATGGAACCCTAACAAAGATGTTTACAAGATCTGGACCTGGATCTAGATCTGGACCAAGATCTGGACCTGGGATTCCATGGCAACACCATCTGTTTGGACGTTTCTGGTGTCATTAAAACTGAATTCAACTCTGTGAGTTGCCGAGTTAATAAGTTAGATGAATACTGATTCACACAATGGTGGCAAGTCGAGATCATCATGATATAGTGCTGTGCAAACATCTGTGATTTCCTTAAGTGGAACATTGGTGAATAGGCTAGCAATGTCAAATGAGCACATGGACACAGAATTTCTACCAGTATGCTAGTCCTGTATGGTCTTCACAACTGTACATATGGAAAACTTGTTCAAGATTTGGTGTAACAGTTCGCCCAACCATTGGCCGACTCATGTTGTACAGAAGCGGCCATTGATATGATGGAGCGTAAAGGGCATTACTTCTGTGGGTGTTTGGCAGCGCAAAAATATTTGAGCAACAGGTGAAGCTTGTTGTTTTATGCTGCCACTATGCAGTAGCTAAAGGAGTGATATTCTCCATGAACAGGATGCTGCCCCTAAGCCAAAAAGACTTTCTGCCTATCACATAAATGAATAATGTGGTATACGATTTCAGTGCCGGTGTGATTCTAGGTATGCTGGTTGTACATCCAAAAGACAGATTGATTTTAACAAACAGCATGGCCCTTTTGCTGTTTGCAAAGGGCAAGGTAGATTGTATCCAACCAGCCAGTGCTCTCATACACAGTGTCCAACATCAGATATGATTCTGCAATTGGACAATGTTTGCTAAATAATCCTCAGTGTGCTAAGAAATGCGCTGACAGCCAATTTAAGATTGTCGGTCAAGCTCGAATTCGCGTGTACTGAAAGTTACATATATTAACACACAGGGTCCTGCGCTTGGCAGACAGAAGTAACAGATACACACATTGCAGCTATTTCAGCCAAACAAAATACATGACAGTCATTCACTGGTTAATTCCTCAGGGCAATACCTTGACAAACCAGGGTCAAACTGCCTGGTTTAAATTTAAAACAATGCTTGGCAGTTAACTGTTGGTCACCTTCAACTGGTGCATTCTCCATGGGCAGTCCATCCACCAATCATAGTCCATATGCCAACCAATTAGCCCTCTCTCATACAGTATAAATATGTTGATTTCTCTTACATTGTATTCTTGATGAGTGCAAGACAAGAAGCTTTGACAAAATATGTTTCCCTTTTTCTGTTCTAACAAATGATTAAAATAATGAACCCTCTGGCTGGAAGCTGTTATGCAGCAGGAAGGTAAGTGAATACAGAAAATGGAGATCTCTTTTCACATGAATAGTTTAGATTGGCCAATGTTTTAACATACTCCACCCAAATTGATCTATGACCTACAGATTAAAAATAAGACCTTAAAGGCCTCTCAGCTAGAACTGTGATGCAATAACACATCCAAAATCATAGATGTATCAAGGATGTATCACAGCTCCTGCTCTGACAAAGACCACAAGAAACACGCAAACCAGCCTCCCATCCATTGATACTCTCTACACATCCCGCTGCCTCAGAAAAGCAGCCAGCACAATCTAGGACCCCTTGCACCGTGTCAGGAAAAAGATACAAAAATCTGAGATCATGTACCAACCGATTCAAGAACAACTTCTTCCCTGCTGCCATCAGACATTTGAAGGATCTACATTATTAAGCTGATCTTTCTCTGCGCCCTAGCTTTGACTGTATTATTATGCACCATCTCCTTTCCTTCTCCGCTATGTATTCTATGAATGGTATGTGTTTTCTGTATAGTGCACAAGAAACAATGATTTGCACTGTATCCCAATACATGTGACAATAATAAATCAAATCAAATCAGAGGTAAACTCAAATTTGAAACAAAAATATGCACATAGTTGAAGCCTGTTGTCTTATTGTTTCTGTGGGAATGTGACCAAATGCATCCTAATAGAAATCATGCTGAAGTGGTTAAAGCCACTGAACTACATATAATCCATTTAAAGAATGAAGTTCTTGTGTAAATTTTCAAAGTCTTATTTGCTGGTATCGTTTTGAATCGCATCTTCTCCTCAGCAAAGCAAAAGTGAGAATTTTAAAATTATGTCATTTGAAATCAGTATATTTAAATGATTCTTTCACCAAATTCATTTTGACTTTTCAGAGATGGGATCGATTTCTATCCTATTGCAAATATGAAGTGCAATAAATAAACACTGAATAATCCTGATTTTTAGAATGAATGGTACTAATAATATTGAGCAGCACGGTGTCACAGTCGTTAGTACCCTCTCCTTTCCTTCTCCCCTATATACTTTATGAACGGTATGCATTTTCTGTATAGTGCCACACAGTGCAAGGGACCCGGGTTCAATTATGGCCTTGGGTGACCGTCTGTGTGGAGTTTGCACGTTCTCCCCGTGTTTGCATGGGTTTTCTCCGGGTGCTCTGGTTTCCTCCCACAGTCCAAAGATGTGCAGGTTAGGTGAATTGGCCATGCTAGATTGCCCCTTAATCTCCCAAGACATGAAGGTTAGATGGATTAGCCATGGTAAACGTGTAGGGTTTCGGGGATGAGGGGGAGGGAGTCTGCCGGAGAGTTGGTGTAGACTCGATGGGCCAAATGGCCTCCTTCTGCACAGTAGGGAATTCTGTGATTTAATGATAGCATTGATTCGTCAACTGAAACTGTCCCAGTTACAAATATGATTCTTTTTTAAAAAAGATATTCAATGATTCTGTTGCTGGCTTTGTTAATGGATTGTCAGTGATGCACCATGTCTTTATTCCTGTGTTGTGGGCTATTTCAATAAATGTGCCCTTTTGGAGCATATTGCCTCTATAAGCATGGCCTTCGAAACTGCTTAGTCAACTGGCTTGGCCTCGAAGAGATCAGACAAGAATTGAGCATCCTATCAAGTGAATTAGGATCATGTCATGGATTCTACCAAATGTCTTTCAAATGCGTTTTTTGTGTTCCTCTTCTGCAGTATTGTGCTAATAATAAACCCATCAACCCATGTGTAGGCGAAGAATTAGTCAACCGGCTGGAAGCTGTCCTGTCACAGGCAAGAGCCATTTAGTTATTTATTCCATTGGACTCTCAGAGCTTCAGCCTTTGGCCCTGAACGGTATCAGATTGTTGGTTCATTTTACTATTTGTAGTCCCATGTCCCGTCTTAAGCTTTGTAAGTTTCAGATTTTTAGCTAAGATTTGATCTGATTTATTGTCACACGTACTGGGATACAGTGAAAAGTATTGTCTCTTTTTTTCTCTGAAACGGAATTAAAGACAAAAAATAACCATGGCCTGCAGCTGACAACAGCGGAGAGTGGGAAATCTGATGCAGAGTCCGGAGTCACTCAGGGTGTCCAAACTCTTTCACACAGGGTCAAAGTGAGCTGAGGGTCATCACCACTGGACTTTTGTGTTTTATAAAGAGCAGCGTCACCTTCGAGAACAGAGCCTCAAAGACAGCAGCCTCTAGGGATTCTCTATTCAGGAGTTGCCCCGCTGCAGAGTCACCCTCAAGAACAGACTCTCAGGAGTTTCTTGCGTGCTCTACAGGCAAAACATACGACTCATGAAGTACAGAGAGGGAAAAGAAAAGGAGAGAGTGCAGAAGTGTTGCAGCTACAGGGTGAAGAGAAGGATCAGCTTAATATATGACGGGAATGTTCAAAAGCAAGAAAGAATAATGGATTTTGAAGCAGTGGATGATGTAGGTTCATGTGGAGAATGGGGCAGGAAGATTAGTTTTGAGTTGCAGTAGTTATGAGCACAAGAAGAGTGGATCCGAATTGCCTCCTTCTGTGTTGTAATCCCTGGTTCTGTCAATAACAACACGCATTTATATAAATCATTTCTAACATAGCTAGGCATTTCACAGGAGCATTTTTCAAACAAACTGTGCCAGATAAGGAGATATTAGGACAAATGATCAAAAGCTTGGTCAAAGTTGTATGTTTTAAGGAGCATCTTAAAGGAGAAACACAGAGGTGGAGAGGGTTAAGAAGGGAAGCCCAGGGATTAAAGGTTAAACATGGCCACCAATAGTGGAGCGATGAATATCGGAGATGTGAACGAGATCAGAATTGAAAGTGCCTGAAGACCTCGGATGATTGTAGGGTGATAAAGATAGGGAGGGGGCGAGGCCATGAAAGGATTTGAGCACAAGGTTGAGAAGTTTAAAATGGAGGTGGAAATAGACAGATTGAATAATGGTGTGGACACATACCCGAGACAAAAGCACCAAGAAAAGCAATCAAAAGCTCAAAGAAACACATCTGTTGCTCTAGAACACACACACACACATATATATAAATTTAGTTGAATTAATAAATTTGGGTGGCACAGTGGCACAGTGGTTAGCACTGCTGCCTCACAGCATCAGGGACCTGGGTTCAATTCCGGCCTTGGATTACTGTCTGTGTGGAGTTTGCACATTCTCCCTGTGTCTGCATGGGTTTCCTCTGGGTGCTCTGATTTCCTCCCACACTCCAAAGATGTGTGGAGTAGGTGGATTGGTCAAGCTAAATTTCCCCTTAGTGTCAAGTCATCTTTCTGTCCACCCTAGCTATGTCTGTAACATTACATTCTGCACCCTCTCCTTTCATTCTCCCCTTGTACTCTATGAAAGGTATGCTTTGTTTTTACAGTGGCAAGAAACAATACTTTTCAGTGTATACCAATAAATGTGGCAATAAATCAAATCAAATCAAATCAAGGGGACTAGCAAGGTAAATACATGGGCTTATGGGTATCGGGTGGGATCGTTGCAGGCTCGATAGGCTGAATAGCCTCCTTCTGCACTGTAGGGATTTTATGATTCTATGAAATCCTTCCCCTTCACTGCTGCCTCACAGAGCCAGGGACCTGAATTCGATTCCCCGCTTGGACCTGTGCATTTTCTCTGTGTCTGCGTGGGATTCCTCCGGATGCTCCGGTTTCCCTCCCACAGTCCGAAAGACGTGCTGGTTGGGTGCATTGGCCATGCTAAATTCTCCCTCAGTGTATCCAAACAGGCCCCAGAGTGTGGCGACTTGGGGATTTGCATAGTAACTTCATTGCAGTGTTAATGTAAGCCTACTTGTGACACTAATAAATAAATACTCTTAATAAATACTTAAATGATGTTCTCACAATAACTTCATTGCAGTGTTAATGTAAGCCTACTTGTGACACTAATAAATAACTTAATAAATGCTTAAGTGATGTTCTCACAGTAACTTCATTGCGGTGTTAATGTAAGCCTACTTATGACACTAATAAATAACTTAATAAATACTTAAATTATGTTCTCACAATCTGCCCCACTGATTTTACTTAGTGCCAAACCCACACTACAAAGTTTGAGGGAGTGGAGAGTGAGCAGCAACTGTTGAGGGGTGTTGGATGGGGAGGGAGAGGGAGCTGAGTGTTGCAGTTTGGAATGGATACATTGCTGATTGGTGTGTGAGGCGTGTGTGTCTCTGAGTGAGTGAGTGTGTGTGTGTGAGTGCTGGGGTGACTGCCGTCTGCCGGAGAAGGGCGTTGTTGCTGTTGTGGCTGGCAACAGCTGATCGTCTGTCTGATTTTTCTTCTCCCCCCCCCCCCCACTCCATTATTCCCTTCAGGGGGGTGGGTGTGGGTGTGGGGTGATCTGCCCTTCGTCTGAAGCCGGAGATGCGGGAACTTTAACGCAACATTCCCCAACACCCAGACACACACACTCTGTCTGCCCGGAGCAGCGCTGTTCTCTCTCTCTCTGCCACCGAGAACCAGCCGCAGACACTGAACATGTCAGAGCACCGCTTGATGGTGGAGGAACTCAACGAGCTCTTGGCGAACGACAGCGGCTTCTACAGCCTCCCATCCCAGCACTGCAATGAAGTTTACTCTCGGATCTATGTGGGCAATGCGTAAGTGTTGCATTTCCAGTTTGCTCCATGCAGAAGCCACCACTGCCTGTTGTGAAATCATCTCAGCAAATCGATTGAATCTTGACAGTAAGCTCCTGTACCTCTGACTGTGCTTGAGTTCATTTTTCTAATGTTCGGAATAACCTTATTTCCTTATAAGTTCCTTATCCCAACGCTTAACTCATATAAGAATGTTGCCATTCTTTTAAAATGGTGTTGACTTTGAGGGTACAAGTGACCTTTTTGGCTGGATTGTTAAGTTTCTGTTTATCTCTGATGTATAGATTTATTCATTGGGAATGTGTTCGCCCAGAGGCCAATTGTACAGAAGGGTTTAGTTTGCATCCTGCCCTGTTGCTCTCCAGAAGCGATAGTCAGGGGCTGGAGTTCTTTGCCTAGAAGCAAAAGATTTGATTTGATTTATTATTGTCACATGTATTAGTATACAGTGAAAAGTATTGTCTCTTGCGCGCTGTACAGACAAAGCATACCATTCATAGAGAAGGAAAGGAGAGGGTGCAATTTGTAGTGTTACAGTCATAGCTAGCTCTTGCCTACAGGTGTGGGGATGATTTCACAGTCCACTTGGGGCCTGATGCAAAGATCCGATTGCCACGTTGAAATATATCAGCAATAAAATATATATATATGTGTGTGTGTGTGTGTGTGTGTGCGCGCAATAAAGCATAGATTTGTCTGTGTAGAAAGCTGAGAGGCCCTGAGACCACTGGGTGATAAACATTTAGGCTGATGTCTTGGGTTGGGCTGATCTGGGTGGTGTGATTGTCCTCCTGAGTGTGGGAGAGAGGGGTTCCCACTACAGATTACTAGGTAGTGACCCTCCTGCAAAATGGACAAGTGTGCAAAGGAGGTACAGATAGGATGGATGCTTTACCCATCACAGCCAGATAACCTACCCATTGAAATTAATGTTCGCATCGGAAGAGTGGCCACTTTGATGAGATAATATGGACCGTATATACCACCTTCTGGTTCAGGACTTTAATTTAAATGATATTTTACTGAGCATCTATCTACCAGAGATTGATCCTTAGTACAACTCTATATGCAGTGAAAGGGGGTCATCTTGACTTGTGAAATTGTTTAAAGTTTTATTTATTTATTATTGTCACAAGTAGGCTTACATTAACACCGCAATGAAGTTACTGTGAAAATCCCCCAGTCGCCAATCGTCCCTTAATATCAAAGGATCAGGGGACTGGCATAATCTGTTGCATGTGCTGAGCTCCTCATCTCAGTTATATTCTAGCACTGAATCACAATATACAGTGCCACACTGAGGCTGGACAGCTAGAGAAAGAACCATCCTTGCTTGACCTTGGGTGAGGACCTGGCACTAGGCTGTCCAATGTTTGCCTGTTGATGGTGTGTCAAAAAAACCCCATAGGACAACCCCAGAAACATGCACCATGGCTCTGGATTATAGAGTCCACAGTATTTTTTGTAATAATTATTTTAAACCATTTTTAAAAATAATCTTGGACGGTTTTACACATTTTAAGTAGTAGTTAGTATCTTTAAGGACTGATTAAGTGTAGGGTCTATCGGTGTCAGGTTAAAGGTAGCAAGTACAGGTGCTGGAGTGTTAAAGCACTCAACATTTTCTGAAAGAGTAGAAAAACCTATGTCAAGAATCTAAATCATTTATTTTCTACTCATGAAATAGTTTTGAATTTTCACTTTTAATTTAAATTAAATTTAAAATGGACATTTTATGTTTAAGCTATTACTGCGGGAGCTCCTGGGAGTTTGGTGATGTAATATTTTTTAAGATATGGGCCAATAAAATTCCAGTCAGAGAATTTCAAATTAAAATCCTATGGTACGAGGTCTTAAAGGGTTAAATTAGGAGGATTGGTTGCAGAACGTTCACATGTTTCATGGAGAAAATAGAATGTTCGGGGGGGTGATCTAATTAAAATCTTTAGAATGATAAAGTCATTTAATTGGGAGGGTAGAAATATTTCCTCTGGAGGGGAATCTAGAAGAAGAGGGCTTAATATTATTAGATATTATTATCCAGCACTGACGAAGGGTCATCCAGACTCGAAACGTTGGCTCTATTCTCTCTCCACAGATGCTTGTCAGACCTGCTGAGTTTCTCCAGCATTTTCTGCTTCTGTTTCAGATTCCAGCATCCACAGTATTTTGCCTTTATCTTAATATTATTAGAGTTAGTTAGCATTTAGGAATGAAATCAGGCAACATGTTTTCATGCAGAGGATACGGAAAACCTCTTCAAAAGGCCATGGATGCTGGGTCAAAATCTTGAAATTTCCCCCCCAACAGCACCGTGGAAGCACCTGCGCCTCAGAAGACATCTCACCTTCTCAAGGGCAACTAGGGATGGGCAATAAATGCTGGCCTAGCCAGTGACAACCACATCCCATAAATTAATAAAAAGAAAAAAGGAAAATTTTGAAGGTGGAGATTGATAGATCTTTATTAGGTAAGGATGTCACGAAGTACAGAACAAAGGTGGGTGAATGGAATTGAGTCATAATCCAAGTGAATAGTAAAACAAGGGGGCTTGTGTACATTCAGCCCTTTCTTTAGTCATAGAAATCTATTTACTGATCTTATGGCATTTAGACTGCATTTTATACTCAAAGGAGATTGATGGTAAGCTCAACTGACATTTATTCCCAACCACTGTAAAGGAAGATGCATCTGCTCATTTACAGTAGCAGTTCACAGTTTACCCTTATTTCACAGGTTAGTGCTATGAAGCTGCTGATATGGTGTAGTACGCAGTAAAACAGCAAAGAGTAGATTCCATATTTCTATAATTGCTACATTGTATGTGTCTGCCGTCCCAGTCCCAGATCATTGCTGCTGTAGAACGGACAGCAATGGCTCATGCAAAGTAATAATTTATGAAGACATGAGCGTTGCTAATAATTGTTGGAGTGAGCTCACCGTACCTTTATTTAATTTTGGATGTTGTCAAGGTAAAGCAGCTGAATGCTGAAAGGTTGTGGAGAGTGCAACACACTGAAGGCCAGCTAGACTGTGGACACATTGCATTTTTATTTTAGCTGTAAGCGGCCACAGCTGATATACTGTTTTGGGCTGTCTGCTGCAGGAGGTAAAAATAGGTTCAAAAATACTTATGTTTGCAAATTTCGTCTCCACATTTCTCCAACAGTTATGACATTGGGGAAAAGCCAGCTTGGAATATACGGGCAGGGCCCATCAGACCAAGACTGCAAGGCAGCATCCAGAACTCTAAACCTGAAACATTAATTGTAGTTGGTTTGTTAAGTTTTACTTATTAGTGCCACAAGTAGGCTTACATTATCACTGCATTGAAGTTACTATGAAAATCCCTGAGCCGCGACACTCCGGCCCCTGTTCGGGTACACTGAAGGAGAATTTAGCATGGACAATGCATCTAACCAGCATATCTTTCGGTCACTGGGAGGAAACCGGAGCACCCGGAGGAAACCCACACACACACAGGGAGGATGTGCAGACTCCGCACAGACAGTGACCCAAGCCGGGAATCGAACCCAGGTCCCTGGCGCTGTAAGGCAGCAGTGCTAACCAACAGCTAACCACTTAGCCTATCAATTGCCCTTCTTTTGTTGTGCCCGATATCATCCTGATGTCTTACCAAATCACTCTCAGTCAAGGGCAGGATGCGAACTAAATAGGAAGCTTCGTTCGAAAATACTTCAGCCTCTGATAAAGTACTGAAGTACAGGGCTGGTTTGTGTAACAATGCCTTTACAAAAATAATTACGTCAGTAAACACTGGGTTCACGCATGGTATAGTTCTGTTCATACAGCAATTTGAATGACGTGCAATTGTGCATTAGGGGAATTTGATGACATAGGTATGCACAGTTAAAAGTGGTGAAACAAATAGAGTACTCCAGTCGCATAGCAATTTAAAAAAAACATTTATGGGATGTGGGTGTCGTTGGCTAGACCAGTATTTATCGCCTAATTGCCCTTGAGAAGGAGGAAAATATAACAATGGATTGGAGGAATCCTACTTGCAGCATGGTTGGTGTCAGGGAAAGAAGTTTCCTTTGAGCTTGGAAGCATAATTGGTCAAGGAATGAGTCTAGTGACTCAGTGACCCCAGACACAATCACCAGAATTCTACCACCCTGCCCGCCACGGAATCGGAGCGGGTGAGAGGCAGACAACGGAAATGTCTGTTGACCTAGGGTGGGTATTTCTGGTCTCGCTCGAGCGAGGTTGTAAAATCCTGCCCGAAGACCTTTTATTTGGTGTGATATTTACCAATTCTTGTACTCATATTTCTTTTTTCTTTACCTGTTTTCCTGGACCTCTTTACATTTTGCACCATGACGCACAAAATTCAAGTGGGTGCTGTCAGTCTCCCAGCTACAGTTTAATACCCATCACATTTCTCCCTCTCAGTCCTGATGAAGAGTCAAGTGGACTCGAAACGTTAAGAGAAAAGCAAATTACTGTGGATGCTGTGAGCTGAAACAAAAAAAAAACAGACAATGCTGCAAAATCTCAGCAGGTCTGACAGCATCTGTGGAGGGAGAATAATGCTAGCGTTTCGAGTCTGGATGAACCTTTCAGACTTGCGGGCCGGGATTTTACCGGCATGCCCACGCCGATTCCGGGGGTGGGCTTGGCTCGGAAAACGGCATTCTCCGTTGGCCTCAGGCGGGATCGTATGAACCTTGGGCGGACTTGCCGGTAAAATTCCACCTGAAATGTTGGCTGTATTCCCTCTCAACAGATGCTGTCAGTCTTGTTGAGTTTTTTCAGCATTATCTGTTCTTGTTTCATGATTCTAACTGATATCAGTCAGTGTTGTGTGTCTGTGTGTGTGTCTGTGTGTGTCTGTGTGTGTGTGTCTGTGTATGTCTGTGTGTGTGTGCGTGTGTGTGTCTGTGTGTGTGTGTATGTCTGTGTGTGTGTATGTCTATGCGTGTGTGTGTGTGTGTCTATGTGTGCGTGTCTGTGTGTGTGTACGTCTGTGTGCATGTGTGTGTCTGCGTGTGTGTGTGTATACACTCGTCTTTTGATGACTTGCTTTCTGTTCCTCACACTCCATGAGAAAGCGCTCATAGCTATCATCCAGCCTCTTTTCCTACTCCTGTCGGGGCTGGCGGGATGGGAATTGCAGGAATGTGTCTCCCACCCTTCATCTGGCAGGCTGCTTTAACAGTGTGTTTTCCCATCCATCAACCTCGGCAATCAAACTGCCTGCTGATGCTCAGGGAACATTGTAATGCTGAGGCCAATTGATTCTGCAAGTGGGAGGATAAAAGAGAAGAGAAAAAGAGAACAACTCCAGGCTGGTGAAATCTATGAAAAACTGACAACTCGTAGCGAGACATCATGCTGCCATGGTCTGCTGAGATAAAAGCCTTGAAGAGAACGATTGTGTCCGAGGCTAGTGTTTTTTTATTCATCCGTGGGCTGGCCAGTAGTTATTGCCCATCACTAGTTGCCCGAGGGCAGTTGAGAGTCAACCACATTGCTGTGGCTCTGGAGTCACACGTAGGCCAGACCAGGTAAGGACGGCAGCTTTCCTTCCCTAAAGGACATTAGTGAACCAGATGGGTTTTTCTGATAATCGACAATGGTTCCATGGTCATCAGTAGATTCTTAATTCCAGATGTTCTTTTATTGAATTCAATTTCCACCATCTGCCGTGACGGGATTCGAACCCCTGTCCCCAAAACATTCGCTGAGTTTCTGGATCAATAGTCTAGCGATAATAGACGATAGCTACACTATTAATCCAGAAACCCCTTTTATATGTGGGCCAACCATTTGCAAGACTTTTGACGTGACAATGTTTGGTTCGTTCTGAGCTTAATTAATTAATTAATTAATTAATTAGGGTGGCACGGTGACACAGTGGTTAGTGCTGCTACCTCACAGCTCCAGGGACGCAGGTTTGATTCCCGGCCTGGATCACTGTCTGTGTGGAGTCTGCACATTCTCCCCGTGCCTGCGTGGGTTTCCTCCAGGTGCTCCGGTTTCCTCCCACAGTGTGAAAGACGTGCTGGTTAGGTGCATTGGCCATGCTAAATTCTCCCTCAGTGTACCCGAACAGGCGCCGGAGTGTGGCGACTAAGGGATTTTCACAGTAACCTCATTGCAGTGTTAATGTAATCCTGCTTGTGACGCTAATAAATAAACTTTAACTTTAAATTATAGTATTTTCAGCCTGAAATGGTGAAACACTGCAGGTTGTACACATACCTATACTTCATTATTGCAGAATACCTCCAACTAAGTAAATGCATTTGCATGGAATACAGAATGGTTTGGGAGTACAGTGGGATTCATGTATTTGTTTTTAACAATAATATGGCCCAAGCAAAATGATACATCTGCCAGGAGCACAGAGCTAATTATAGACATCACGTCAGTTCACAGAGGTAGACAGCTGCTGGCTTGCTGCGCTACATGAGAAAGTTCAGGCCACTTGGTGAATAGTCGGTCAGATCATCCCCGGAGAGACTGTTAAAGACGCTTGGGCTATTTTTTTGCCTTAAGGACTCTTCAAGTTTTGTACAATTTACAAATGAAAATCTTTGGACAAGATTGGCGGCAGGGTGACACAGTGGTTAGCACTACTGCCTCACAGTGCCAGAGACCCGGGTTCAATTCCAGCCTTGGGTAACTGTGTGGAGTTTGCACATTTTCCCCCGTGTATGCGTGGGTTTCCTCCAGGTGCTCCAGTTTCCTCCCACACTCCAAAGTTATGTGGGTTAGATGGATTGGCCATGCTAAATTGCCCCTTAGAGTCCCAAGGTGTGAGGGTTAGATGGATTAGTTATTGGAAATGTGTGGGGTTATGGGGATAGGGTGGAGGAGAGGGCCTGGGTAAGATGCTCTTTTGGAGAGTCAGCACAGACCCGATGGGCTGAATTGCCTCTTCTGTACTGTAGGGATTCTATGTAAAGTCCCCTTTGAGAAACTCTGAATACAATCCTGTTGCTAATTTCTAAGCATGAAAAGTTACAAAATATTCCAGAAGAGGTGAGGCATTTTACTCTCCTATTGCTGCCAGGCACTACCTGAATTGAATTGATTTGATATACTGTTGTCACATGTATTGGGATACAGTGAAAAGTATTGTTCTTTGCAAGCTAGGCAGACAAAACATACCGTTCATAGAGTACATAGGAAAGAAGGAAAGGATAGGGTGCAGAATATAGTGTTACAGCTACCGACAGGGTGAAGAGAAAGATCAGCTTAATATGGATATAAGGGGGGGGTGGTGGCCTGGTGGTATTATTGGTACACTATTAACCAGAAACTCAGCTAATGTTCTGGCGACCTGGGTTTGAATCCCACCACGGCAAATGGTGGAATTTGAATGCAATAAAAAGTATCTGAAATTAAGAATCTACTGATGACCATGAAACGATTGTTGGAAAAAGCCATCTGGTTCACTAATGTCCTTCAGGGAAGGAAAGCTGCCACCCTTACCTGGTCTGGCCACAACAATGTGGTTGACTCTCAACTGCTCTCCAAGGGCAACTAGGAATGGGCAATAAATGTTAGCCAGCCAGTGATGCCCATGTCCCACGAATGAATAAAAAAATGTGATAGGACCATTCAATAATCTGAGTCTTTGGAGTCCGGAGAATCGCCAAATCTGTAAGAGATTTAAAAAGAGCATTGTTAGAAAGTTTAAAAGAGTGAGAGTATAGTTTTAAGAGCGTAGAACGAGAGTAAAAGATAGAATTAGAGGGTATACTGGGGACAGCTCGCAAGAAGTCGCCATGCTACGGCGCCATCTTGATCCCTCTGGATATTGAAATAAAAAGCTTTTAATAAACTTCACAATCTTTTATTTTCCATTTTTTATTTTGGTGATTCAGTTATGATTTAAAAAGAAAAAGGCGATTACAATCCCTCCTGTCGCCCTAGCTAGTAAGAACATTATCTGTTGGGGAATTGAGTCAAACAGGCCAGCAAAGCCATAGACGCCAGCCAGCTTCTTGGAATTGCTGCTAGCTGACAGTTTCAACTCCCACGTCAGTCGCAGAAGCTGCCTACGCACACACTTCCAAATGAAGAAGGGCCCTTTGGGCTTCTGCCCTCCTGTGAGTCACTGCCTGCAGAAGAGAAAATGATTAAATTTTTTAGTAACGGATTTATGAAATTAAGTGAACGTCATCATCCTTTTTTAAAAGGAAGGAATGCCTAGTTTAAGCTTCAGCAAGCTTCAAGATCAAAGTCTTTATTGGAAAGGCCATGAGGGAGTTAGAATAGAATCATGGAATCTCTACAGTGCAGAAGGAGGCTTTTTGGCCCGTCGAGTCTGCACCGACTCTCCAAAAGAGCATCCCACCCAGGCCCTCCCCTATAATCCTACACATTTAGTATGGCCAATCCACCTAACCTGCACATCTTTGGATTGTGGGAGGAAACTGGAGCACCCGGAGGGGAAACACACAGACATGGGGAGAACATGCAAACTCCACACAGTCAGTCACCCAAGGCCAGAATCGAACCCGGGTCCCTGGCGCTGGGAGGTAGCAATGTTAACCACTGTGCCACCAGAGTTGCACTCCGTTGCTATGGTGAATGTAGGTGTACCTTTCAATTCCTTTTAATAATTGGGGATTCTTTTCCTCCATTGAAATGGAAATGCCGTTGAGAATGAAAAGGAATTCACAAGGAAACACCAAAGCATCCAAGGCTACGGACTAAGTTCTGAAAAATGGGATGAGAATAGATAGGTGCTTGATAACCAGCACTGACACAAATGTGCTGCAAAACTCTATGACTCCATGACTATGACAAGGCCTTAAAAGTAATGTTCAATCTTACATTGTTGGAGAAATTAGTGCAATGTTCCTGCGTGTGTACACACAGATACACAGATTCAACAGGTGGACTCTGAGTTTGATATAGAATTTCATTCCATTCAAATTCAGAATGGCTTCTCCTTCTCTCTAATTGAGAGGTGCAAATTACCTGAAAATCGCTTTGCAATTAACCAACAAAAGACGCAAAACCGGTTTGATAAGTTTTCTTTGCCGTCCTTTGCGACAGGGAATCCACAACACCAACTACGACTGAACATGAAGGTGACACGGTGGCACAATGGTTAGCACTGCTGCCCCTCGGTGCTAGGGACCCGGGTTCAATTCCGGCTTTGGTTGATCGCATGTGTGGAGTTCGCATGTTCTCCCCATGTCTGTATGGGCTTCCTCCAGGTGCTCCGGTTTCCTCCCATAGTCCAAAGATGTGCAGGCTAGGTGGACTGGCTAAATGGACCCTGAGGGCAGAATTTTCTGACACAAACCATGAAAAGATCTGTTGACCTCGGGGGGGATTTTCCGATCTTGGGGTGAGCTCGGCCGGAAAATCCCACCCTTACTGTCCCAAGATGTGTGGGTTAGGGGATTTGCGAGGTAAATACATGGGGTTATGGGGATTGGATCTGGGAGGGATGCTCTGTTGGGGAGTCGGTGCAGGCTCAAAGGCCCAAATGGCCTGCTTCTGCACTGTACGGATTCTATTCTATGAAACCTCTCCTAATGAAGGGCATCAAATTTTAATGTGTGTCAAGGATTGAATTTGAACTCTGACCTTTGGAGCCTATTTTCCTAAATTCACATTGTTTCTTCACTTCAGCGTGATTTCTCCATTTGTTTAAAAGCATTGCTACACATAAAAAAAACTATGGACTTTTATTAACCTGGTTAATTAGACTTGGTTCTTGGAAAGGGCCAAGTAGATCAAGTGTCAATGGGGGAACATTTAGCAGCAGTAACCATTGTATCATAAGGTTTCAAATGACTATAGAAAAAGACAGAAAACAGTCTAGAGTAAGGATAATTAATTGGGAGAAAGCCAACTTCAATGGATCTGGGCCGAATAAATTGGAACCAAAAGCTGGCAGGAGAAGCGGTAGATGAACAATCAGCCACCATCAAGGAAGAGATGGTTCAATGTATATTCCCTTAAAAGGGAAGGTTAGAGCCAACAAACCCAGAGCTCCTTGATGATAAAGGAGATAGAAATTAAGATAAAGTAGAAAAAGTGCTTATGACGGGTGTCAGCATGGGAGGCAGGGTGGCACAGTGGCACCGCGGTTAGCACTGCTGCCACACAGCGCCAGGGACCGGGGTTCAATTCCTGGCTTGGGTCACTGTCTGTGCGGAGTCTGCACGTTCTGTGTGGGTGTCCTGCGGGTGCTCTGGTTTCCTCCCACAGTCTGAAAGACATGCTGGTTAGGTGCTAAATTCTCCCTCAGTGTACCCAAACAGGTGGCGGAGCGTGGTGACTCGGGGATTTTCACAGTAGCTTCATTGCAGTGTTAATGTAAGCTTACTTGTGACTAATAAATAAATAAACTTTAAATTTAAAAAAATACAATTGAGAAGCAGGTTGAAATCAGAAGGTTCAGAGGGGAGGGGAAAAAGCAAATAGAAGCAAAGAGGGAATATGAAAAGAAACTGGCAGCTAACATAAAAGGGAACCCCAAAGTTTTCTATAAGCACATAAATAGTAAATGGGTGATAAACGGAGGAGTAGGGGTGTTAAGGAACCAAAAAAGGGAATTTACGCATAGAGGCAGGGACATGGCTGAGGTATTAAATGAATATTTTGCACCTAATCTTTGCCAAGAAAGATGCTGTCACCCAGGCCATGATGAAAGAGGAGGAAGTGTGAGTCGCTAGAGGGTTTAAAATTGATAAGGAGGAGGTATTGGGGTAAGCTGTCTATACTTAAAGTGGATAAGGCCCCAGGGCTGGATGACGTGTAGCCAAGGATACTGAGGGTTCAGGGAAAGTGGAAATTGTGGGCAGCACGGTGGCACAGTGGTTAGCACTGCTACCCCACAGCTCCAGGGACCCATGTTCAATTCAAGTCTTGGGTGACTGTGTGGAGTTTCCTCTGGTGCTCCAGTTTTCTCCCACAGTTCAAAGATGTGCGGGTTAGGTGGATTGGCCATGCTATATTGTCCCTTAGCATCCCAAGATATTATGTAGGTTAGATGGATTAGCCATGGTAAGTACGTGAGGTTACAGGGATGGGGTGGAGGAGATGGCCTGGGTAAGATTCTCTGTCAGAGAGTCGGTGCAGACCCAATGGGTTGAATGATCTCTTCTGCACTGTAGGTATTCTATGATTCTATTCTGTGAAATTGCAGAGGTACTGGACATAATTTTTCAATTTTCCTTAGACTCAGCAGTGTTGCCAGAGGATTGGAGAATTGTAAATATTGCACCGTTGTTCAAAAAAGGGTGCAAGGATAAGCCCAGCAACGACAGTCCAGTCAGGTTAACTTTGGTGGTAGGGAAACTTCTAGAAACTATAATTTGGATCAGAAGCAATAGTCACCTGGACAAATGCAGTTAGTTAAGGAGAGCCGGCATGGATTCCAAAAGGGAAAATTGTGTTTAATGAAATTATTTTTTTGAAGCGATTTTGAATTGAGGTAACAGAGAGGGTTGATTTGGGCAATGCTGTTGATGTGGTGTAACTGAACTTCCAAAAGACATTTGATATAGTGCCGCACAACAGACTTGTGAGAAAAGTTCTAGCTCATGGAATAAGGGACAATAGCAACAGGGATACAGATTTGTCTGAGTGATAGGAAACAGAGTAATGGTTAATGGATGCTTCTTGACTGAAGGGAAGTTTATAGTGGAATTCCCCAGAGGTGGGTATTGGGATCATTGCTTTTCCTGATGATGTAGCCCTTGGTGACAGGGAACAATTTCAAAATTTGCTGACTTGGGAGAATTGTAAACTGTGAGGCAGACGGGTGTAGGACTTCAAAAGGACATAGAGTCATAGAGGTTTACAGCATGGAAACAGGCTCTTCGGCCCAACTTGTCCATGCACCCTTTTTTTATTAACCACTAAGCTAGTCCCAATTGCCTGCGTTTGGCCCATATCCCTCTATACCCATCTTATCCATGTAACTGTCTAAATGCTTTTTAAAAGAGAAAGTTGTGCCCGCCTCTACTATCATCTCTGGCAGCTTGTTCCAGACACTCACCACCACCTCACTCTGGACCCTTCTGTACCTCTCCCTTCTTACCTTAAACCTATGTCCTCTAGTTTTAGACTCACTTACCTTTGGGAAAAGATGTTGACTATCTACCTGATCTATCCCCCTCATTATTTTATAGACCTCTATAAGGTCACCCCTAAGTCTCCTATGCTCCAGGGAAAAAAGTCCCAGTCTATTCAGCCTCTCCTTATAACTCAAACCATCAAGTCCTGGTAGCATCCTCGTAAATCTTTTCTGCACTCTTTCTAGTTTAATAATATCCTTTAATAACAGCCAAGTTAGTGGAACAGCAGATAGGTAGCAAACGAAGTACAATGCAGAGAAATGACAGATACAAAGATAGATTGGGGAACTGAGACTGTTTTCCTTGGAGAAAATAAAGCTGGGCGGCGATCTGATAGAAGTATTCAGAATCATAGAGTCATAGAGTCGTACAATATAGAAGAAACCCTTCAGCCCATCGAGTCTGCACTGGCAAAACTACACTCAGTGTGCACTAATCCCATTTTCCAGCACTTCGCCCACAGCCTTGAATGTTATGACATTTCAAGTGCTCATCCACGTACTTTTTAAAGGTTGTGAGGTTTCCTGCTTCGACCATCCTCGCAGGCAGTGCATTCCGGACTCCCACCACTCTCTTTTGTGGAAATATTTTCCTCAAATCCTCTCTAAATCTCCTGCCTCTCACATTAAAATTCTGCACCCTCATTATTGACCCTTCAACTAAGGGGAACAGCTTCTTCGGCTCCACCCAGTCCATACCCCTCATAACCTTATACACCTCAATCAGGTTCCCCCTCAGCCTTCTCTGCTCTAAAGAAAACTACCCAAGCCTATCCAGCCTCTCTTCATAGCTCAATAGCTCCATCCCAGACAACATCCTGGCGAATTTCCTCTGTACCCCCTCTAGTACTGTCACATCCTTCCTTTAGTGAAGTAACCAGACCTGAACACAGTACTCAAGCTGTGGCCTAACCAATGTTTTGTACAGCTCCAACATAACCTCCCTGCTTTTATAATCTATGCCGCTACGTATGCCTTCTTAACTATCCTATTAACCTGCCCTGCCACCTTCAGGGGTCTGTGGACAAGCACCCCAAGGTCCTTCTGTTTCTCTGAGATTCCTGGTGTCCTGCCTTTCATTGAGTACTCGCTTGTCTTAATACTCCTCCCAAAATGCATCACCCCATACTTTTCAAGGTTAAGTTCCATCTGCCACTGATCTGTCCATCTGACCAGCCCGTCTACATATTCCTGTGACCTAAGACCTTCTTCCTCACTATTAACCATACTGCCAATCTTTGTGTCATCCGCAACCCCCTCATCTAGAAGGATGAAGGGTCTGGATAGAGTAGACAGGGAGAAACTGTTCCTACTTGCAGTCAAGGGCATTCAGCCTCCAATCTTTGGGTAAACGTTCTCCAAGGCGGCCTTCAAGACATACGGCAATGCAGAATCATCGAGCAGGAACTGATGACCAAGTTCCGCAAACATGAGAACAGCCTCAACTGGGATCTTGGGTTCATGTCACACTACATGTAACCCCCACCATACTGCTTGGATTTGCAAAATCCTGCTAACTGTCCTGGCTTGAGCCAATCCACACCTCTTTAACCTGTGATTTTCTCTCTCTCCACTCACACTGTACCTCTAAAGACTTGATTACCTGTAAAGAATCGCATTTAAACCATTCTTCACATTAGAATCGGTAATTATTTTGCAATTGTGTCTTTGCCTATATATGCTGTTTGTGAATCTACCTCCACTCACCTGATGAAGGAGCAGCACTCTGAAATCTCGTGATTCCAAATAAACCTGTTGGAATTTAACCTGGCGTTGTGAGACTTCTTACTGTGTCCACTCCAGTCCAACGCCGGCATCTCCACCTCATCGCTTGTGAAAGGATTGAGAGGGCACAGATTTAGCTTAATTGACAAAAGAAGCAAAAGTGATATGAGAAAAACATTTTCACACAGCAATTTATCAGGGTCTGGAATGCACTGCCTGAGAGCATGGTGGAGGTGGGTTCAAGCATGGCATTCAAGAGGGAAATATAGATGTTTATTTGAACAGAAACATTGTGCTGGGTTACAGGGAGAAGGCAGGAGAATGGCACTGAGTGAAACACTCATTCAGAGAGCCGGTGCAGGCATGATGGGCCGAATGGCCTCCTTTTGTATTGTAATGATTCTGTAATTGATCATTATCTAAGACTGCATTAGCTATTTTGAAATCGAAATGGAGATCTATATTGTAGCATGTAAATTGCAATTCTATCTTAATTATTGTACACTAAAGCAGTGGAGTCGAATGTATTCATGGAGGTTTCATCACCCAACATGCCGTGCCCCATTCTCCTGCCATTGGCCACTCGGCATATCCGTCCTCATGGCGCCATCTCCAGAAGTCAATGGGAAAGTCTCTTTATTATCCTATGGTATGACTCTTGACTATCAGTCAAACAACCTTTTTCTTCCCCATATCCAATATTTTTGTAACTAACAGATCATGGCATCAGAACAAAAAGGAAAGACTGACATTTATATAGCACCTCTCATGACATGGTGGCACAGTAGTTAGCACTGCTGCCTCACAGTACCAGAGACCTGGGTTTGATCCCGGCCTTGGGTGACTGTGTGGAGTTTGCATGTTCTCTCCGTGTTTGCGTGGGTTTCTTCCGGGTGCTCCGGTTTCCTGCCCAGTCCCGAAGATGTGCGGGTTAGGTGGATTGGCCATGGTAAATGCTCGGGGTTACGGAGATAAGGCAGAGGGGAGGGCCTGGGTAGGATGCCCTTTCGGAGAGTCGATGCAGACTCAATGGGCCGGATGGCCTCTGTCTGCACTGCAGGGATTCTGTGGACCTGAGAATGTCCCAAAGTGCTTTACAGTCACTTTTGTAATGTATGAAACACATACAGCACAGAAGGAGGTCGCCCACCCACCAGCTCTTTGAAAGAGCAATTCAATTAGACTCAGTCCCAGCTCATTCCCCATAACCCTGCATTTATTTTCATCTCAACTCGTTGTCTGATTCCCTTTTGAAAGTTATCATTGATTTTGCACCACTTCAGACAGTGCATTTCATACATAGCCACTTGCAAAAACAGAAATGTCCAAAGTAAATGGGGAAAAAATAACAACTTGCTTTTGAATGACCCTATCTCTTTCCAGGGTTGCTTGCTGGAGATTACTCTTCAATTCCCGGTGTCCCTACGCCAGCCTTCCACCCTACGAGGCAACCCTGTTTGAGGATGTGGAACGCTTCACAGAAATGAATAACTTTCAGTCTTTGAAGGTGTTTAATCTTTTATTTTGCAGATTCGTTGCACAAAATCTTATGAGGTTAGAGCGTTTGGGGATAACGCATGTATTAAACAGTGCAGAAGGAAACTCGTTCATGCATGTTAACACCAACGCTGAGTTCTACGTAGGGTCAGGAATCGTCTACCATGGAATTAAGGCCAATGACACAGAAGCATTTAATCTCAGTGCCTATTTTGAAGAAGCTGCGGACTTCATTGACAAGTCATTAGCCCAGAAAGACGGTAAGCGGAAATGTTACACTTGTTAATTTAATTTATCGACAATTGTGCAGTCTCATCCACAACCCTGTGGGCATATTATTTTATTTATTTATTAGTCACAAGTAAGGCTTCCATTAACACTGCAGTGAAGTTACTGTGAAATTCCCCCAGTCGCCACACTCCAGCGCCTGTTCGGGTCAATGCACCTAACCAACACGTCTTTCAGACTGTGGGAGGAAACCAGAGCACCCGGAGGAAACCTGCGCAGACACGGGGAGAACGTGCAAACTCCACACAGACAGTGACCTAAGCCGGGAATCGAACCCGGGCCCCTGGCGCTGTGAAGCAGCAGTGCCACTGTGCCACCCAATATTTGACTCACTGTGTCATGCATTGGTAAAATGCATCTTGGCCTGACAGGCAGAGAGTTGCCAATGCCAGCAGGCACAAGGTGGGCATGCACCAAGAAGATAAAATAAAGTACATCCTTTTATGGAGTTAGATTTGGTGGACATATGCTTACATAATGTTTTAAACTAGAATTATTTCTATTTTGACAGAGTTAGTACTAATTGGTCGTACTTAGAATTTTTGTTGTGTGATCTCATGAGAAGAATTGGCTACATGAACGCAACTGTAAATATTTATAGCAAAATTCAAGACCTCAAAACTGAACTGTGGGAGCGTATAAAGCTTCTGTTTGCAAGGATAATGTCAGAATGTTCTGATTTCAGAGGGTGCGAATGGGCCACGTGAATGTCTTATTAATTACATTTTTAAGAGTTAATGGCAATTACGTTGTTAAACAGTGATAGGTATTTATACATCTACCAATGGGGATAGGTTCCTGGAGAGGGAATATATCACCGATACACTCAAGATCTTCCGTGATCGATGGGCACCGCGGGGGGTTGCTGGGATGTGTTATTGACCCCTCTAATCAAATTTTGGTTTGATGTTGCTAGTCTCCTTTGAGGTTGGAATTCGCCGACCTCACCTGCAGCTGGGATTCTCCAGTCCTGTGGCTGGGTTTCTCCAGTCCCGCGGCTGGGATTCTCCAGTCCCACAATGTGAATGGAGTTTTAGCTGAGCACCAAATTCTCTGTTCTCACTGGCAGCGGGGCGCGGGGCAAACAAAATCGGAGAATCCAGGCTTTGGTTTTCGTTTGTTGCAGTTCCCCTTAAAGGGGCTGCCCTTTCAATTTTATCCTTCCGTTTGTTCATTTAATCGTTCACCCCAAAAATAGTATAAATGGGGATAGTCCCTGGAGAGGGAGCACTCAATGTCTACTGGTGTGCCTGAGGCCCTCTGTGCTGAGTGAGCACTGCGGAGTCTGGGGTTCATTGTTGATCCCCAGAACCACATTTTGATTTAAATTTTGTTAAGTTTCCTTTTGTAGTTTTGCTCTTTAGTTACAATGTCCCTTTAAGGGACCATCCTCTTTATTAGTTCACTTAATTTTTTGTTAATTTGTCATCTTTACTTGTTAATTTGATTTTCCCCAGGAGTATAAATGGGGATAGCTGGGACACAGGGGATGGAATTTACCTGTCCAGCCTGCCTTGGGAATCATAGCGGATGGGACACAGACTATGCAAAGGTCCATGACCCCGGGTGGGATTTTCCAGCCTTGGGGCGAGAGCGGCGGAAAATCCTGGGAGTTGTGTTGTGTTGACTGTGAACTATGTCAATATAATCTCTCCAGCAAAGAAAGCAGCTGTAATAGTTTCAACTTCATCAGATGGTATGGATCCGATTAACAGGCCAATTTCACTAACGTTTTGCATACAAATTGTACCAAGGGATGCTTGTATAGATGTTTGCTCCTACAGCAGGATATGGTAGTGCTGTGATAATGTTGACTCGTGAAGAATAGTCACTTGGTTATGATGCTGCTCTGGTAATCCAGAGGTCTCGACTGATAATGTATAAAATGTAAATTCAATTCCTATTATTTCCATTTGAGAATTTAAATTCAATTAAAACAAGATCTGGAAGTAAAAATTTGGTATCGGTAGAAGTGATCATGAAACTATAAGCTTGTTGTAAAATTTCAACAGATTCACATTGTGGGTCAACCCACAGCACATGGACTGCAGCGATTCAAGAAGGCAGCTCACCATCACCTTCTCAAGGGCAACCAGGGATGGGCAATAAATGTTGTAAGAAGTTTAACAACACCAGGTTAAAGTCCAACAGGTTTATTTGTTAGCGAAAGCCACACAAGCTTTCAGAGCCCTAAGCCCCTTCTTCAGGTGAGTGGGAATTCTGTTCACAAACAGGGCATATATGAACAAAATTCCCACTCACCTGAAGAAGGGGCTTGGGGCTCCGAAAGCTTGTGTGGCTTTTGCTACCAAATAAACCTGTTGGACTTTAACCTGGTATTGTTAAACTTCTTACTGTGTTTACCCCAGTCCAACACCGGCATCTCCACATCAATAAATGCTGGCCAGCCAGCGACACCCATGTCCCACAAATGAATTTTAAAAAAACTCTTTGGCAGAGGAAACCTGTCATCCTTACCTGGTCCGGCCTACATGTAACTCTACATCTCACACCAATCTGTTTGACTTTTAACACATTGAACAGTATTAACGTCTTAATCAATACAAAGGCCTATCACTACCTTCACAACTCGTGACGGACAATAGATCTCGACCTTGTGATGTCTGAAAGCTGTTGAGAAGCAATTTCTTTTACATTCTTATTAGCCGAGTAGTCTTTTGGAATGGTGCTATGTATAGGGAAGGTAGGAGAGCTAGTAGCCATTCTGCAGCAACCGGATTTAGCAGCGGCTTAGTGTAAGATTGGGATTGAGACACATGCCTCGCATGCCTGCAATCACCAGCTATTGTATGGTGTGGGGAGCTTGAAAAGCAGGGCAACCAGAAACAATATTCCAACAATACATTATCGTTGACCAATAACTATGAAAACCATTCCTCCCAATTGACACCAGGATGGATAACTGCCTAAAGCTTTATACTTAAATAAAAGGAATTCATTTAGACATGGCTACTCTAATGAACATGTTTTTAGAAACATAGAAAATAGAAGCAGGACTGGGCCATTTGGCCCTCCGAGTCTGCTCCGACATTCATTCTGATCATAACTGACCATCAAAATCAATTTCCTGATCCCTCTTTCCCCCCACATCCCTTGATCCCTTGAGCCCCAAGAGCTATATCTAATTTCTTCTTCAAATCACACAACGCTTTGGCCTCAACTGCTTTCTGTGGTAGTGAATTCCACACATTCACCACCCTCCGGGTGAAAAGATTTCTCCTCACCTCAGTCCTCAGCTCAGCGGCACAGTGGCTAGCACTACTGTCTCACCGTGCCATGGACCCGGGTTCAATTCCGGCTTTGGGTCACTGTCTGCAGAGTCTGAATGTCCTCCCTGTGTCTGCGTGGGTTTCCTCTGGGTGATCTGGTTTCCTCCCACAGTCGAAAAGACGTGCTGGTTTGGTGAATTGGCCATGCTAAATTCTCCCTCAGTGTACCCAAACAGGCGCCGGAGTGTGTGACTAAGGGATTTTCACAGTAACTTCATTACAGTGTTAATGTAAGCCTACTTGTGACACTGATAAATAAACTAAACTTAAAAGTTTACCCCTTATCCTCAAACTATGACCCTAGTTCTGGACTCCCCCACCATTGGGAACATTCTTCCTGAACCTACCCTGTCGAATCATGTTAGAATTTTATAAGTTTTTATGAGATCCCCTCTCACCCTTCTAAATTCCAATATATACAATTCTAACCGACTTAGTATCTCCTTATGTGACAGACCTGCCATCCCAGGAATCAGCCTGGTAAACATCTGCTGCACTCTCTCCAAAGCAAGGACATCCTTCCTCAGATAAGAACACCAAAACTCATTTCTAGCTTGTAAGTAGCCTTGATTAAGATCAAATCACCAGTGTCAACACTGACAACTTTTACTTGCTACAAGATTTGATGCACAAATTGGTTTGATCTTTAACTAAGCAACAATGAAGAATTGACCTTAAAAGGGAACTATAAGCAACGATATAATTGTGATATATCTGAATGCATTTTAGGTGATCTCTGCCCTATGCAGCTATAAATCTTTTCCAAGTTACGACTAGGAGTTAACATTGCAGTTTCTCATCACTTATTGTAAATGAATCTGGATCAAAAGTAATTTTTGTTCCTACCTTGCAAAAGCCCAGCTTCCTAGTTCCTTCCATACAAATAATCTATTAATATTTGGCATAAAATGGCAAAATCCTATGAGGTAATTAATAAAACACTAGAGTGCCAATATTTTGTGTAATGAAGCGGCACCAAATATAGATGTGTCTGCACAGTTCCACTCAAAATTGTGTGCAATACATAGCATGCAGTAGAAATAATTGGATAATAGCGTGAGGGAATCATAAATTGGAAAGCTGTAGGTCACCAGTAATTTTTAACGAATACTAAGTTATTAGAAAATAATGGAGATTAATGTTAGCTATTGAATTCTGAACTATGACCTTGTAATGACCCAGACATTCTGATGTGCCATTAGTGAAGCACTTCCTGTAGATAAAAAATTGGAAGGTCGATGTGTTCTGAAAAGTTGATTGGGTAATGAAAGAAGCCAACATCCTTCATCCCTGTCAGTGCTGAATTTCCTCGTTCTCAAGGACATTTGATCTTATCAAAGACCTAAATGCAAATAATAAAGGCACAGCTTAAAAATAAACAATGACAGCTTAACAATAAATAATAGGAAGAAATCAGAGAGGCAAAACTTTAGCCGGCCTTCAAGAAACTTTGCGAATATAATGATGCAAAATACTATAACATCAATCCCAGAATTGTGCTGTGAGCTTACTAGTAGAAAAGAACAGTTCTCACTGTACCAATATCTTACATTGAAGCATTGAAACTAGAAGCAGGAGTAGGCCATTCGGCCCTTCGAGCCTGCTCCACCATTCATTATGATCATAGCTGATCATCAAATTCAATATCCTGGTTTCCCCCCCTTCCCTCCATATCCTTTGATCCCTTTAGCCCCAAGAGCTATATCCACTTTCTTCTTGAAATCAGACAATGTTTTGGCCTCAACTACTTTCTGTGGTAGTGAATTCCACGCATTCACCATTCTCTGGGTGAAGAAATTTCTCCTCACCTCAGTTCTAAAAGGTTTACCTCTTATCCACAAACTGTGTCCCCTAGTTCTGGACTCCGCCACCATCAGGAACATTCTTTCTGAATATACCCTGTCTAAACCTGTCAGAATTTTATAAGTTTCTTGGTGATAGGTTTAGGAATAATGACCTTTAACCTTTAGATCCAGGCAGGATTTTCATTAAAATGGAAGAAAGGTGTAACTTCACGCCTTTAGACTTCCAGATATGTTCTGAGAAGGCCACAGTTTATGAACATGTTTAATTTTCCAGATCCTTTCTCATTTTTCTGCATCAGAGCTAGCGCTGTGAACTTGGGAAGATTAAGTAGGCACAGGATAGGAAATATAGTTAGAATGCTTGCATTGCACTCCCAATTGAATGGGTTGACAGTTAAACGGTTAAGTGCTCTATTCCATCTTGTGCTGCAACGCTGGTTTGCTAACTCACAACTTCGCTTTCATAATTAAATATTGAGTCTACTCCACGAAGGTACTAGATGAAGGCGTTGGCTTATAAAGGATAGGTTGGGACTGTCTGTTGGGGTTTAGAAGAATGAGAGATGATCCTATTGAATTGTATAAGATCCTGAGGGCACTTGACAGGGTGGATGCTGAAAGGATGTTTCCCCTTCTGGGAGAGACTAGAAGTAGGGGACACATTAAAAATCTCCCATTTGAGATAAAAGTGAGGAGGAATCTTTTTCTTTTCGAGGGCTGTTAGTCTGTGGAATCCTCTTCCCCAGAGAACAGTAGAGACTTGGTCATTGAAGATCTTTAAGACTGAGTTAGATCGATTCTTGACTGGCAAGTGAATCAAAGGGCAGGTGGACAGGAAAGCAAGGGCCACTAAGATATAAGCAAAACGCTGCGGACGCTGGAATCTGAAACAAAAACAGAAAATGCTGGAAAATCTAAACAGGTCTGACAACAGCTGTGGAGAGAGAATAGATGTGGAGATGCCGGCGTTGGACTGGGGTAAACACAGTAAGGAGTTTAACAACACTAGGTTAAAGTCCAACAGGTTTATTTGGTAGCAAATGCCACTAGCTTTCAGAGCGCTGCTCCTTCGTCAGGTGTGTGGGAGATCTGCTCACAACAGCAAACAGGGCATTTAAAGACACAAACTTACATTATTCTGCAAATTGAGTTTGTGTCTTTAAATGCCCTGTTTGCTGTTGTGAGCAGATCTCCCACACACCTGACGAAGGAGCAGCGCTCTGAAAGCTAGTGGCGTTTGCTACCAAATAAACCTGTTGGACTTTAACCTGGTGTTGTTAGACTCCTTACAGAGAGAATAGAGCCAACATTTCGAGTCTGGGTGACTCTTCGTCAGAGAGGGAATTTGACAGGTCATCAGGAACTGACAAAGGGTCATCCTGACTCGAAACCTTGGCTCTCTCTCCATAGATGCTGTCAGACCTGCTGAGATTTTCCAGGATTTTCTGCTTTTGTTAAAGTAAAGGCCACAATCAGATCAACCATGAGCAGGTGTGAGGGGCCAAATGGCCTACTCCTGCCCCAGGTTTGTATGATTGTAGAATAGGCAAGGAGGACACATATATACCCAGTAATGCAAACGAGGGCGTGCCTCCAATAAATATTCAATAATTCATAGCCAATAGTGCTGTCTTCTTTATTGTACTAAAGAAATATATGGTTTGAATGTTCCAAACATGATGAACAAGATAACGCATCAGAAATATAATTCAGAAGTAACATCTTGGTTATTAATGATTAGAAATTTGAATTAGTTCAGATGCTTGTGCATTCAAGATTGGTCTTGGTTGAGATGCATCTTTGTCAATATTAAGCAGTGAACCTTACAAGTAAATGTGCCTCCAATGATTAGATTAATGACAGTGGTCTTAATTGGGCGTAATGGGTCTGAAAAGTAATTTATGTTCATGGATTATATGCCAAGTTATAGATGTTAAATCTTTCAAATGGTTTTGGAGCAGAAAATTGACTGAGATTACCGTATTTATTGGACCATAAGATTCACTTGTTCTCTGGGAGATGGGTGCCTAAAATTGATGTGTGCTGAAGGTAATGTCCAAATATTGCCTAAGCATTTCCTCTTAAAACCTTGTGTGTCTTATGGTCTGGCAAACTTGAAGGGCAGGATTTTTCAGCCGCGCTCACTCTGAAACCAGAAAATCTCACCCGAGGTTATAGATTCATAGAATCCCTACAGTGCAGAAGGAGGACATTCGGCCCATCAAGTCTGCACTGACCACAATTCCACCCAGGCCCTATCCCCATAACCCCACATAGTAACCCTGCTAATCTCTTTTACACTAAGGGGCAATTTAGCATGGCCAATCCACATCTTTGGACTGTGGGAGGAAACCGGAGCCCCCGGAGGAAACCTACGCAGACGCAGGGAGAATGTGCAAACTCCACACAGACAGTGACCCGAGGCCGGAATTGAACCCGGGTCCCTGGGTTCAATTCCGGCTTGGGCGCTGTGAGGCAGCAGTGCTAACCACTGTGCCACTGTGCCACCCAAATAGGTCAACGGACCTTTCCTTGGTCTGCCCCGTGCCAGCTACAATTCCCGTGGTGAGCGGAACAGGAAAATTTGCCCTGATATTTCATTGTTTTCTTGACCTATTTGCTGCAGTTCCAGTAAGCCTGTCACAAAAGCAAGATTACTGACAAATCCAGGGACTCCCAGTACTGCCTAATATCCCCCATATCCTGACTTGCGCTGAAAGACAAAAATGCTGAATGAGTTTGATCGCATTGAAGTCAGCCCAAAAGTGACAATCCATGAAGACCATTCCGAACCTAACTTGCAGCTAGCTCATCACACAACCCTTTCTGAAACTCTGCGAATGATTTGAGCAATCCTGTTTTTGACAAAAAAAGACAAATGGCTTGACCTCAGGAGTAACTCCTGTGTCAGTAACAAAGACCCAGTGAGTGACCCGACTGAAGAGGTTCCAGCATTCGACCTCCCTTGAAAACAGCGGCCTACACTCCACAGGATCCGCAGTCTCCATAACTGCAAGGATATCCCACTTGTTCCGGAACTTGAATTGGAAGAGCAGTCTGGTTTGCAACTGTGGTTGCCCAGATCACACTGTTCAACACATTAGGCGGAATTTTCCCTTCCGGCACTCACTCCTGTAGTGGGGTCGAGTACGGGGAGTGCTTCCCACCACAGGGAGCACTGGAAATTTGTGCCGATTGACGTGTGCCTGAAGGTAATGTCCAAATATTGCCCAAGTATTTCCTCTTAAAATCCTGTTATGTCTTATGGTCTGGCAAACATGATGGGTGGGATTTTCTGGCCTCATTAATTATGCAGTTGGAAGATTCCCCATGCTTTTCACAGCAGTTTGGATTGGATGGCACACTCCCACCATCGTACGCGGGCTCCGTATTTAAAAGATACCCAGGCAGCAACTTACCCACCACGCCGATTGAGGAGATGGCCAGAAGAGGATACGGAGCTCCGGTGTCAGCTTCCTGAGCGTCCTCCTCGGCTGAGTGAAGGCCAGGAGGGATAACCCCTTTACAGCGGATGGGAGGAGGAGGCGGGGGAGGGAGATGAACCCTGCATGAGAGGAAGTCTCCGGGGCAGGTAGTGCCCAGGGTCCCCAGCAGAGGACTGCCCTCCCAATGCTGGAAAAGGATGAATTGCCTCACCCGCTTCACCAGGGCGAGCAAACCTTCAACTGCTCACACTCAACCCACTGACTAGGTGCATGAGCCTCAGTGACACCGTGATAAGGTCATCCTACATAGCCCCACTGCAGTCCATCCACTCTGCAGGTGGAGAACCACTCTGGGCCTCTGACCCTAACACACACACAGCCGTCTGGGAGGTGGGAGGGGTCGGTCAGGCTTTGAGGGCAGCAGCAAGCACTGTTAATGACATGCCTCTCTGAGCCTTATCCTTATATCTGCATGGATACAACACTCATGGTGCATCTGTAGAAGTTGGCGAGAATTGTAGCAGACATGTCAAATTTCCTTAGTCTCCTGATAAAGTAGAGGCGCTTGTGGGGCAGCATCTTCTGGTTGTATCACAGCTTGGTATGGCTCCTGTTGTGCCCAAGACCGCACGGAACTACAAAAGGTCATGAACGAAGCCCAGTCCATCGCTCAAACCAGCCTCCCATCCATTGACTCTGTCTGCACTTCCCGCTGCCTCGGGAAAGCATGATCAAGGACCCCACGCACCCTGGACATGCTCTCTTCCACTTTATTCCATCGGGAAAAAGATACAAAAGTCTGAGATCACCAACTGACCAAAGAACAGCTTCTTCCCTGCTGCCATCAGACTTTTGAATGGACTTACCTCGCATTAAGTTGATCTTTCTCTACACTCTAGCTATGACTGTCATGCTACATTCTGCACCCTCTCCTTTCCTTCTCTATGAACGGTATGCTCTGTCTGTATAGTGCACAAGAAACAATACTTTTCACTGTATGCTAAAACATGTAACAATAATAAATCAAATCAAATCAAAGCAAATCAAAGGTTTGGCTGGCAGCGATGGAATAGGACAGATCCACCCGAGATGTGGAGATTGGTTTGCAGCCTCCATCCAGTAAGGACCCTTGCATCCCATTGAAACCTCAGGATCAAGCATTCCTCCATGTTGGAAACAGCTCATTCTGTCAGAAGCTCTCTCTGCTCTCACTTACAGGTACCAGTAGGAAGGGGGCAAGGCCCAAGACCCAGAAAGCCCTGACCAGCTCGAACACACGGCTGGAGAGAAGCCAGGATGTTGCTATTGCAAAAAATTCCACCTTGTAGAGGGTATCACAGTAGACATCTGCACACTCCATCAGCCCAGAAACACACAGCTCGGTGGGTATTAGTTCCAGTGTCGAAAGGGCCTCACACTCTGATGTTCACTGCATCGATAAGTGTCTTCAATAGGAGCAAGCCGTGTTCGCCAAGCTTGTGGGCACTTGGAGGAATACTAGGGAAGAGGCATGCATCAGTGAGGTTCACCTCCATCAATGACAAACCTCTGGAATTAGCCTTCCAAGATCTGCTGGAGAGACAACATGAGACAGGGGAATACCTGGCAGAGTTGTTGGAGGTCCTCATCAGGGTGACTCGCGAAGCGGAGGAGTCCGTCTGCCTGCTGGTGATGAAGTGCTGCTGATCTGTGGATCGAGGTCTCCATGGGGAGGGTGGAGGGACTCCATGGGGAACTTGGTCCAGCAGACTTTGCGGGAGATACACACGGACCTGCCCTCCATCACGGTCGCCATGAGTGACCTTCAGCAGTGGCTACACGAGAGGGGACTCTCCCTCCAGGTACCCCCTCCCTCTCAAGGAGTCAGGCTGGAGCCCTTGGACAGCCAAAGGGAGGAGGATCGGCAACTGGACACTCCTGGGAGCTGCACCCAGGACTCTCCGAGGGTCTCTGGGCCCTTCCAATTTCCCTTTGCCTGTGACCCCTTCAATCTTGTCTCTGTCCCACAGCAGGACAGTCAGAGTAAGCCAGGGCTCTCCAGGTCTCCAGAGGATGGCCCCCAATGTCATCCAAGGCAACAGGGCCAACAGATCAGCAGGCTGCCTCCACCCCTGCTGCGGATAACGGGGAACACCTGGAAATGTAAGGGAAAGAGAAGTTAAGAAGTTCTGAATTTGCGAGTGGTTGCACGGGTACACTATGATTGTCATACATTTCAAACATTGTAAATATATTCACTTGCACTTCAATCATGTCTCAACTGGTGTTTTTGCGATTGTCCTTAAGCTTTTACACGCACTCCCACCCCCCACCTGCCACCTTCATCTTTCCTGGATATCACCCGGATTGAAGCATGAACAGGAAAGCAAAGATCTTTGCCAGGACCGTTGTGAGCCATGTGCAAGCAATCTCCCACACAAGCTGAGCCTTTGCCCTTCACACTCCCATTTGTCCCAAAGCCCTGGCAGTGTCAGTACAACATAATGGGGTTCCCCTTCAGTTCTCCAGACCTGCATCTCCAGCCACCCCTGATGACCCATCTCCCATGCAGCATCTCGAGATCTCCCAGGAGTCTCTGCATTGTTGCAACCAGCCATGCTGTTAGTAATGTTTGAGCTGCAGTCTAACATAGAAATCATAGAAATCATAGAAACCCTACAGTGCAGAAGGAGGCCATTCGGCCCATCAAGTCTGCACCGACCACAATCCCACCCAGGCCCTACCCCCACATATTTACCCGCTAATCCCTCTAACTACGCATCTCAGGGACAATTTTTAACCTGGCCAATCAACCTAACCCGCACATCTTTGGACTGTGGGAGGAAACCGGAGCACCCGGAGGAAACCCACGCAGACACAAGGAGAATGTGCAAACTCCACACAGACAGTGACCCGAGCCGGGAATCGAACCCGGGACCCTGGAGCTGTGAAGCAGCAGTGCTAACCACTGTGCTACCGTGCCGCCATCTTTTCCTTCACGGGCCCGCCCCCCCCATTGACTACACTGACCCCTCCCTGTGAACCCCTTTCCCCTCAGTAGCACCCCCCATGCACATCGACACCTTTGCACAAGCCCCCATGCCTCGTGATATCTGCACAAGCCCTTCTCCGCCCACAACCCAGTCCTTACCCATTGCAAAACCCCCTCCGAATCTTTTTCTTTCCCCGATAACCCCAACATCCCCCACCACGGTAGTCCCCCACATCCATTCCACTGCTTCATTTCTCTCCTCCTTATCTTTTGCCGCCCACCCTCCATGCCCTCACCTCCACCAGTACCCCAGGCTTCTTAAGGTAAGTGCCCACTGTTACAAGCCACGTTGTTCCAGTGTGATTTTCTGTTGGCATTGCGGATGATCTGGGGTGGCAGTGTGATTCTGATCAGGCCTTCATTTGCATCCCAGTTGCGGAATGCAAAGCGGTTTCATGCCAGCATCTGACGAAAATGGTGATGGGTGCAAAGCAGGAAGTCCCACCACCATTTTATGCCAGCAGGAAATCGATTTTTTGGCTGCCACTGCATTGTTTCCCCCACTGCCCTCCCCCCGCCCCCGCCCGCCATTAAATCTGTCACGGGGAGACTGGATAATTCCACCCATTGTGATGTGGTTTATAAAAATTTGCCACTGGATTCAAGGCAACACACCTAGTGCTTTGATTTGATTTGATTTATTATTGTCATATGTACTGAGGTAGAGTGAAAAGTATTGTTTCTTGCCCTCTATACAGACAAAGACATACTGTTCATAGGGTACAAAGGGGAGAAGGAAAGGAGAGGATGCAGAATATGGTGTTACAGTTATTGCTAAGGTGTAAAGAAAGGTCAGCTTAATATAAGGTAGGTCCATGCAAAAGTCTGATGGCATCAGGGAAGAAGCTGTTCTTGAGTACATTGCTACGTGATCTCAGACTTTTGTATCTTTCTCCCAATGGAAGAAGATGGATTAGTTATGAGGAGAGATTGGGTAAACTGGGGTTGTTTTCCCTGGAAAGACGGAGGATGAGGGGAGACTTAATAGAGGTGTATAAAATTATGAAAGGCATAGATAGGGTGAACGGTGGGAAGCTTTTCCCCAGGTCGGTGGTGACGTTCACGAGGGGTCATAGGTTCAAGGTGAAGGGGGGGAGGTTTAACACAGATATCAGAAGGACATATTTTACACAGAGGGTGGTGGGGGCCTGGAATGCGCTGCCAGGCAAGGTAGTGGAGGCGGACACACTGGGAACGTTTAAGACTTATCTAGATAGCCATATGAACGGAGTGGGAATGGTCGAGTTTGGACCAGGGAGCGGCACGGGCTTGGAGGGCCGAAGGGCCTGTTCCTGTGCTGTATTGTTCTTTGTTCTTTGTTCTTTGGAAGAGAGTATGTCCAGGGCGCATTGTGCCCTTGATTACGCTAGCTGCTTTTCCGAGGCAGCGGGAAGTATAGACGGAGTCAATGGATGGGAGGCTGGTTCGAGTGATGGACTGAGCTACGTTCACAACCTTTTGTGGTTTCTTGTGGTCTTGGTCAGAGCAGGAACCATACCAAGCTGTGTTAGGTGCATTGACCCGAACAGGCGCCGAAGTTTGGCGACTAGGGGATTTTCACAGTAACTTAATTGCAGTGTTAATATAAGCCTTACTTGTGACACTAATAAATAAACTTTGAACTTTGACTTTGACTTTTACATCCAGAAAGGATGCTTTCTATGAGGCATCTGTAAAAATTGGTGAGAGTCAGTGAATGTACTAAATTTCCTTAGCCTCCTGAGAAAGTAGAGATTTGGTGGGCTTTATTAACTTTAGCGTTGGCATGGAGATAACAGAACAGGTTGTTGGTGATTTCGACACCTAGAAACTTGAAGCTTTCGATCATTTCTACTTCATCCCCCTTGATGTAGACAGGGGCACGTCCTGCACTACGTTTCATGAAGTCGATGACTATCTCCTATGTTTTACTGACACTGAGGGAGAGATTATTGTCACCACACCAGTTCACCAGATTCTTTATCTCTTTTCTGTACTCCGTCTCATCATTGTTTGCGATCCGACCCTCCACTGTGTTGTCATCAGCAAACTTGAAAATCGAGTTGGAGCAGGATTTGTCCACACAGCCACAGGTGTATAAGGAGTATAGTAGGGGGCTGAGGACACAGCCTTGCAGGGCACCGGTGTTGAGGATAATCATGCAGGAGGTGTCGTTGCCTATCCTTACCGATTGTGGGTTAGGAAGTCCAGGATCCAGTTGCAGAGGGAGGAGTCGAGCCCTAGGCCATGGAATTTGGAATTGAGTTTTGTAGGAATGATGGTGTTGAAGGTTGCGTTGTAGTTAATAAAAAGGAGTCTGACATAAGTGTCTTTGTTATCCAGGTATTCCAAGGTCGAGTGTAGGGCCAGGGAGATGGTGGACCTGTCGCGACGATAGGTGAACTGTAATGGATCCATGTAATCTGGGAAACCGGAGTTGATCCGTGCCAAGACTAACCTTTTGAAGCAGTTCATAATGATGGATGTCAGAGCCACCAGGCAACAGTCATTAAGGCACGTTGCCTGGCTTTTCTTTGGTATAGGGAAGCAGGTAGGGGCCTCAGATCGGTGTAAGGAGAGGTTAAAGATGTCTGCAAATACCCACGCTAGTTGGTCCATGCAGGATCTGAGTGCTTGTCTGGGTACCCCATCCGAGTAAGAAGTTTAACAACACCAGGTTAAAGTCCAACAGGTTTATTTGGTAGCAAAAGCCACACAAGCTTTCGGAGCCCCAAGCCCCTTCAAACTACCCCATCTGAACCAGCCGCTTTCTGTGGGTTGACTTTCAAGAAAGCCGATCTGACATTTGCAATGTTGACTGATTTGGCCGAGGCTTCCGGGGCGAAAGGCATCCTCTCGCTGTCCTCATGCTCAAAACAGTCATAAAATGCGCTGAGCTCATTGGGGAGGAGGGCATTGTTGCCGGCGATTCTACACGCTGTGACTTGGCTTCCATCTTGTACATTGACTTGTAAAGCTGCTAGATGTCAAAACACAAGAAGGAGGAGAATCTCAGGGCATAGAATTTTAGACAAAAATCCAGTCTTTTCTTTGGAGGGCATGACTCCAAGACAAAAGTGGAAAGTGATCTGAGTTTGGAAAGATTGGGTGAAAATGCAAGCTTGAGTCAGGGTCGACTCACTTGGCAGGCAATTTGGATCCAAATCAGGTTTTGTTTTTTGGTTGATTGTTTTGGTTGAGAGTGAGTAGATTTGAGCCAGAGCCACAATGTTTGTGTCAGGATTAGTTGGTTTGTGCCAGTACTGAATGGCTGTGCACAAGACAAACTAAAGCCTATTCAGTTATTTCCAAATTCTTTACAAGTGGACTCTCTTAATGAGCAAGTTTTTTTCACATTACATCTAAGACTTCTTTCTTGGTCCCATGATTTTTTCCCAATAATCCTCAGGACTTTATAAATCAGTAAGGAAAATTATTTCAAGATTAAGATCATGAAACAATGCTTGCTGAGAGGCTAATTTTTATTTATCTCCAAATTAATTATATTTTTGATTCTCGAATAACTATATTTATTGTATATTCTACAATGCAGAATGAAGTCATCCGACCCATTGAGTCTACACCAACTTCTTAGGTTGTCCACTCTGCCCTACGTCCGCACATTTACCATGGTTAATCTACATAATCTACACATCTTTGGATACTAAGGGGCAATTTAGCATGGCTAATCTACCTAACCCGCACATCTTTAGACTCTGGGAAGAAACTGGAGCACCTGGAGGAAACCCATACAGACACGGGGAGGACGTGCAAACTCCACACAGACAGTCACCCAAGGCCGGAACTGAACCTGGGTCCCTGGCCTCCTGAGGCAGCAGTGCTGACCACTGTGCCACCTATAATATCCATGGCCCGCATTGATTTTCTGAAAATGGGGGAAATGGGGATAGGCCATGTTGCTGACAGTTAATGCCAATCAAAATCAATGACGGTAGCCACTGAAAGGCAACAGTAATCGGTTTCCCACAAGAAATGTCCTCTGCTGAGTGTGTTGACCTACCTACTGCTATCTCATACAAAGATCCTGATGATTTCAATCAACCCCTTCCTGTTCCTTCGAGGAAGTTTGGTTCAGTGGATATTATTGTACCAGCTTGAGTTCGTCAGCTGTACTTCAAAGCACAGCTCTTGGATTCAGATTATACTAATATGTCCAACGAAGCAAGATCCTGTTCTAATAAATATCATTGACATCTGAAATATTTGAATAATTCAAGCTATGCTCCAATCCCACCCGAAAATTCCTGACACTTTTGACATATATCCAAGTATCTATATGTGCCCCATTGTATTTATTTTGTGAAGAGGCTGTCTATTTCCACCCCTGTAACATCGCCTGATTCTGGCCCTTGCTTAGCTCAGCCACTGCTGAAACACTCCTCATTTGTCCTTTATCCATTCATGGGATGTGGGCACCACTGGCAAGGCCAGCATTCATGGCCCATCCTGAATTACCCTTGAACTCAATGATTTCAGAGGGCAGTCAAGATTCAACACATTGCTGTGGACTTAGAGTCACATGTAGGCCAGACCTAGTAATGACGGCAGATTTCCTTCCCTAAAGTGCATTAGCGAACCTGGTGGGTTTTTACGACAATCACACGCAAAGATAATTTCACGTTCCGACATTACTGAGATTTTAATTCCAAACTTAGTTATTGAATTTAAAGCCTTTAAGCTGTCATTGTGGGATTCAAACCCATGTCCACCAGAGAATTAACCTGGGCCTCTGGATTACTAGTCTAGTGACAACCAAAAGAGAAAACGCTGGAAAATCTCAGCAGGTCTGGCAGCATCTGTAAGAAGAGAAAAGAGCTGACGTTTCCAGTCCAGATGATCCTTTGTCAAAGTTTTGACTTGTCCCTTATTGGCCAAAGATGTGTAGGTTAGGTAGATGTGTAGGTTAGGTGGATTAACCATGGTAAATGCGTAAGATTACAGGATAGGATGAAGGGTGGGCTTGTGCAAGATGTTCTTTCAGAGAGTCGGTGCAGACTCGATGGGCCAAATGTCCTCCTTTACTGTGGGGAGTTTTATGATTCTATGGTTCTATCCTAATGCGCTCCTGCCCTGCCTCCCACTACCTGCTGTAAACTTGAGGTCATCCAAAGGCCTTCTGCATGTATCCTTACTCATACCAGCTTCCACTCTCCCATCCCCTATGCTGTTGACCAATATCAGCTTCCAGTAAAGTAAAGCCTCAATTTCACAATTCTCATCCTTGTTTTTCAAGTCCCTATAAAAGGCCTCGCCCTTCCCAAGCTCTGTAATCTTGGTTAGGGGAGGCAATGGCCTAGTGGTATTATTGCTAAATTATTAATCCAGAAACTCGGCTAATGTTCTGGGGACCCGGATTCGAATCCCGCCATGGCAGATGGAATTGGAATTCAATAAAAAATATCTGGAATTAAAAATCTACTGATAACCATGAAACCATTGTCAGAAATCTGCCGTCCTTACCCAGTCTGGCCTACATGTGATTCCAGAGTCACAGAAATGTGGTTGACTCTCAACTGGGGCAGCACGGTGGCACAGTGGTTAGCACTGTTGCCTCCTAGCGCCAGGGACATGGGTTTGATCCCCGACTGGGGTCACTGTCGGTGCGGAGTTTGCACGTTCTCCTCATTCTGCGTGGGTTTCCTCCAGGTGTTCTGGTTTCCTCGCACAGTCCAAAGATGTGTGGGTTAGGTGGATCAGCCATGCTAAATTGACCCTTAGTGTTAGGGGGGCTAGCTCTGGTAAATGCATAGGGTTATGGGGATAGGGCCTGTGTGGCATTGTGGTCAGTGCAGACTCGATGGGCCGAATGGCCTCCTTCTGCACTGTAAGATTCTATGATTCTATGTCCTCCAAGGGCAATAAGGGATGGGTAATAAATGCTGGCCAGCCAGCGATGTGCCATGTCCCACGAATGAATTAAAAAAAATCTCCTCCCATCCCAAAACCCTCTGAGATTTATCTGCTTGGCTTCATAGAATCCCTACAGTGCAGAAGGAGGCCATTCAGCCCATCATGTTTATTCTGGCCTCTTGACCATTCCTGGCTTTAATCAATGTCATTGTTGGCTGAACCGTCACATGCCCAGGCCCTGGGCTCTGGAATTCTCTCTTTAACCTTCACCAGGCTCTTCTCTTTCCTGCTTTCAGATGCTGCTTTAAATCTACCTCTTCAACCAAAGTTTAGGTTAACAGCTGTAAAATCAACATTTGCGGCTCAGTGTCAAATCTTGCTTTATAACGCTCCTGTGAATTGCTTTGAGGCATTTCACTAAAGTTTAAAAGTTTATTTATTGTCACAAGTAGGCTTACATTAACACTGCAATGAGCTTACTGTGAAAATCCCCTTGTCGCCACACTCCGGCACCTGTTCGGGTACACTGAGGGAGAATTTTGCATGGCCAATGCACCTAACCAGCACGTTTTTCAGACTGTGGGAGGAAACCGGAGAAAACCCACGCAGACACGGGGGGAATGTGCAAACTCCACACAGACAGTGACCCAAACCGGGAAATGAACCCGGGCCCCTGGCGCTGTGCGGCAGCAGTACTAACCACTGTGCCACCGTGCCACCCTTATGTCTAAGACACCACATAAATATGATTTGCTGTTGTTAAAATGTCAAAACCGGCGACATCACGAAAAACAATGAAACAATCCACAAAAAACTGGACGACATCTTTTTTACAAGCAGTTGCGGGTGAAGAATAATGCAGGAAAATTGAAAGGTTGGAAATGTTGACATTCTGCCTGTCCGATCTACCTGGCTGTCCAGCAGAGTCATTGAGGCAGGCAGTTGTTTATTGTATTTCACTGGCTAATCCTGTGCCGTTCTGTTTCCCCAGGACGGGTATTCGTGCACTGTCGAGAAGGGTACAGCCGATCGCCTACACTAGTCATCGCTTACCTCATGCTGCGACACAAAATGGATGTCAAAACGGCCCTCCTGGCTGTCCGCCAGAAAAGAGAGATTGGGCCGAATGATGGATTCCTGCGACAACTCTGTCAATTAAACGAGAAACTGGTTAAGGAGGGTAAAATTAAATCTTAAGTAACCATTTTGGAAGTAGCCAGCGCCTGGTGTGAATTTACAGATGCCTGAGATTTTATTGTGCCAAATGTTGCGTGTTGACGTTCAGGGTGAGGACAAAGTTTCACTCTTTCAATTATTTCTTCAGTGGGATCAGTTTTGTTTTGAAGTACAATCCTTTCATATCTTTAAAAAGGCCCGGTCGAAGTGATTTTAAATAGACCTCTTTCATTGTTTCCAAATTCATTGGACCTTTTAAAAATCTGATGGAGGCACATTGTGATTTAGAACTTTACTGTCTTGGACTCTGACCAATAAACATTGTCAATCCAAATAAAGAAAATGGACGAGTAGAGATGGTGTAAGGGTTGAGCGCACAGCTTCTGCACTGAACGCACTTACTTCCGATGACATTGGCAGCTAAGGGTACTAACTGAGCACAGTGAACATGCATGTTAAACCTTGGACGCTGAGCTCCCATTCTTGACAAGTTAGCCCCTTCTGGAAATAAATACCAACCCCTGCATTTAGTCACCCTTAGATCTGCAGACGGCTGGAATTTTACCGCCTCGCCCGCCCGGATTCCAGGGCGGGCGAGGCTCGCAGAACGGAATTCTCCATTGGCCTCGGATGGGGGTTTATAAGCCTCGCCCGAGTGAGGTCTCATCTTTCCCTGATTCAGGGCTAGTTTCCCTCCTCGTATGAATCGATACAAATCTAGCCTGTAATGTGAACAAGAGACAAACAACTGATGCCCATTAGCTCCTAAAAGGGGATACAAAATACAACACGTTTAACATCTTGCCCAAGTCTGCAGGATGTTTCCCCCCCCCCAACTTACATGAATCCTAAAATCTATCAAAGTAGCTTTAATATATGGAAACTTGAAAAAAAGATGTCCTTATCGTCACAAAAGCAGTCAGGTTGTTCAGACTGTTTGTGCTTTTGCTCTTTTTATCTTCTCTGATGGGTCTGAGCTCCTTAAGTTGAAAGTGATTGACTGCCATACCAATGTAATGAGCTTGTTAACCAGCGAGCAGCTGTTACAGCCCAGCGCTTGTGACATTTTTCTTCAGCGCTCGATCTGCTACCCAGCCCCCCAGTTTGACATATTGTGAGATGAAATGGCTTAAAAGTCATATAAACCTCAGCATAACTACTGGTCAATCTGGCTGGTTAGTTATAGCAAAGCCCACAATATCCTTGTCAGTTTTAGAAAGCTGTGTTTTCGGTGGAATAAATCGTACAATGAGGGAGGTGGGAGGGGGAGGCGGGGTATTTGAAGAGCCTTCTGAGGAAAGTTGAAAAGTAGCTTTGGTCCTTGCCCTATTTAACTAATTTTGAGTTTGTGAGGTACTGTAATTGTTCACATTTCTGGAAGGTATGTGCCATTAGGACTGTAGCAATCGGATCATTTTTCATATTGCCAATCGTTCAAATATTTTATGATTATAAGCTGTCTTTTTAGCCACCTGTGAACTGGAGAGAAATCATCTGAGTGCTGAATGAATTACAAATGTTTGTTCTTTCCGAGCTTTGCTGGTGCAATGGAAATCTGGCTGGATTTTGGGCAGAGATGTTCAGTGATTTTGATGTCTAGATAAGTCGAGAGCTGTTTGTGTGTTAAAAGTTTGGGTCTGCCTGATAGTTGACCATGTTCAACATGGTGTAGTGCTGAGTCTCACAGACTAGAAAGGTTCCAAATTTCCAGGATCCAGGTGTAGGTCGAGTTGACTTAGCTGGAAGTTATCATTGGTCTCCATATTCTAGGAAGGGGAATGATCAACAAGGATCCCCCACTACTGGTTGATATCTGGGACGCATGTTGGAAAGTATCATGCGTAGATGTCAAGTGAGTACAGAATCCAACTCAGCTATGATGCAGTCCGTGGTCGTCAACTAGGCTGCTGACAGTCATTGCCCCGAACCTTACAGATGAAGAATAGTTATTTGAGCAATGTACCAGGGCACTGTACCCTAGGGCGACTGCTTCCAAGAGGGAAAGAGAGAATATTTTTGGGTGGGGGGGGGGTGTTACGCAAATGAGGCTCAAGCCGGGAATCGAACCTGAGTGCTGTGAGGCAGCAGTGCTAACCACTGTGCCACCATGCCACCCCTAGACAGTGTGAATAATGGGGTTTTTACTGTAACTAGTTTAATATTTTAGAAGTGGTGCTCGGGAGTGATTTGGTGCACACAGAGCGAATTTGTAGCTGATTTTGTTTTGCTAGTTTGTAAGCTTTTTTGCATTTCAAACCAAACAACACAGAAAACAAATCTCCCAAAAGATTCTGCACTGTCGCTCTTTTGAACTTCATTTGCAAGAAGATCGAGCAGGGTGGAAATTCAGCTGCTGATATCTGTCAGATACAACACAGTTTCACTCCCTTTGTGTGTTTTTTCATATTTGAAGTTTATTTATTAGTCACAAGTAGGCTTACATTAACACTGAAATGAGGTTACTGTGAAAATCCCTGAGTCGCCACAGTCCGGCACCTGTTCGGGTACACTGAGGGAGAATTTAGCATGGCCATTGCACCTAACCAGCACGTTTTTCAGACTGTGGGAGGAACCCGGAGCACCCGGAGGAAACCCACGCAGACGCGGGGAGAACGTGCAGACTCCGCACAGACAGTGACCCAAGCTGGGAATTGAACCCGTTTCCATGGTACTATGAGGCAGCAATGCTAACCACTGTGCCACCATTCAATATTAAATGGTGATTTATTTCTTGGGGGCAATATTTAGGGAATAAGATACCCGATGTGTCTATTTTATTTTTTTAAAATAACTTATTCAAAGTAAGATTTTTATTTTAATGACCTGAAAACTGAGACAGGATAAGAAGCTGATGTACAATTGCCTCCATAATTTCATTTTTGAGAACTGGTATTAAATAGAAACAGATACAGTTAAAGCAGCCTTAAGATGCTTCAGTAGACTGAGCTACCACGGTGGCACAGTGGTTAGCACTGCTGCCTCATAGCGCCAGGGACCCGGGTTCGATTCCCGGCATGGGTCACTGTCTGCAGAGTCTGCACGTTCTCCCCGTGTCTGCCTGGGTTTCCTCCGGGTGCTCTGGTTTCCTCCCACAGTCCAAAAGATGTGCTGGTTGCCTGCATTGGCCATGCTAAATTCTCTCCCGAACAGACGCCAGAGTGTGGCGACTAGGGGATTTTCACAGTAACTTCATTGCACTGTTAATGTAAGCCTACATTAATAAATAAGCTTAAACGTATGAAATTCTAGTGCTCCCTGTCACTCAAACCAAGGCCTCAAGAGCTTTCCTTGAAGCATTTTGATCTGATTTTGTAGCTCACATGTGGTGATTTGGAATAGCAGTGCAGTAGGAAGAATTGTTCACCGAAGGCTGGGGTAAGCCAAGTTGCCCAGGCAGTGTAAGAAGATGAAGTTTATTTATTAGTGTCACAAATATGCTTACATTAACACTGCAATGAAGTTACTGTGAAAATCCTCTCGTCGCCACACCCCAGCACCTGTTTGAGGGAGAATTTAGCATGGCCAAGGCGCCTAACCAGCATGTCTTTTGAATTGTGGGAGGAAACCAGAGCACCTGGAGGAAACCCACACGGACATGGGGAGAGCGTGCAGAATCCACACAGATAGTGACCCAAGCCGGGAATCGAACCCGGGTTTCTGGCACTGTGAGGCAGCAGTGCTAACCACTGTGCCACCGTGCGTCAATGTTTTGCAGCCATGCCATACTCAGTTGCTGCATTACACATTATTGTTTGCTGCAACTTCTAATGTTTTGATTTACGTTGTTATGGTCAACTGCAACCCATATTTATAGCCTGTAAATCAGATTAGTGCAGAAGGCATATATTTCACCAGCATTGTGACATTAAGCAGATAACAATTCAGTGGCTGGTTCAGTACATAACATAATTAGTATAATTGATGTGCTCATAAATAGGCTTGCTAAGTGCAGTTGAAAGAAATACTTCAGTTGTAATCTATAGATAGCGCTTGATTTTGTGGACACCAAACATTGTTTAAAGTTAAAAATCTTTGATTTTATTTCAAGCATCTGTCAGTATAAATGCTCATCTTCTATTTTTACCAGCTGTATGTGAACCATTTTAATTTTCCTTATTTTGCCAGCTAGTTCCTGTAACATATTCTATCTAAAGTGCTTTTTGATGTGGAAAATGCAGGCCTTGAACTCAAGATTTGAAAATATTAGTGTGTGAATACTTAAAACGATTGGTTCCTTGATTTTGATGGAGTGGGGGGTGGTTATTTTAAGTTGGTTAATAATTCTCTAAAAAATAAGACAAAAAAATCTTGCAAATATTCCTACGTTAGTGCTATGTCAAAGATCTTATTCTCAGTATCGTGAAATTTAGGGATGGCACAGTGGTTAGCATTGCTGCCTCATAGCGCCAGGGAACTGGGTTTGATTCCCGGCTTGGGTCACTGTCTGTGTGGAGTTTGCACTTTCTCCCCGCGTCTGCGTGGGTTTCCTCCGGGTGCTTCAGTTTCCTCTCACAGTCTGAAAGACGTGCTGGTTAGGTTCATTGGCCGTGCTAAATTCTCCCTCAGTGTATCCATGCAGGCGCTGGAGTGTGGCGACTCGGGGATTTTCACAGTAACTTCATTGTAGTGTTAATGTAAGCTGACTTGTGACACTAATAAATAAACTTTAGAAATTAGAGCCTTGCCACAATTGCAAACTAGATCTGTTTGTGGGAGTTGGCGTGTATTAGTTGGCGATCTCTTTTCCTACATTACAACGGTCATTGCACGTCAGAGGTTCTTCGTTGGCTGTAGAGTGCTTTGGGAGGTCCAGTGGTAATGAAGGGTGCTATATAAATGCAGGAACTTTCCTGTTTCGAATAGGCCAATTCATGAGTTCTTATCAAAGGACCAAAGCAAATTACTTTGTGCAGAAGTTCAGCAAGCGGACTCTTCTGACTCAGTCATTTCAAAATAAATGTCAACGAGTGGATTTGGGTTAGGCCTCACGATCGCGATGGTTTTCTTGGTGTGGCCTGCTAATGTGGAGGAATCTCATGCCAGTCATATTTAAATATCATTGGATTTGGTGAATTATTATCAGCGTAATTATAAACTCACAGACGAGGATCAGTGGGGGAGAAATTAATGACCCATCTGTCGGGAGCGCACACTTTGAGGCTTTGGATTGATTGTTGATTTTTTGAAAAAGATATTCAGTCGAATCATATCAAGATTTGATTAGCTTTGTAGGCCTCTTTGTGAGTGCACGCTCAGTTTACATAGCCTTGTATCATTGGCAATAGTTGGAATTGTTACCATGGTAGCACTTCTTTGGTTGGTAACTGCAGTACCCATTGTGCGACTGAGCCGTATAGTCCTGCAGGGTCCTAGGTTCTGCGCTGAGTTAATACACCTCAGCCAAGGGGGCAATGAGCTTCTACAGTGGACCTCAATACCTCTCGTCCAGAGAGGGGCCAACAAAATCAAGTTCCTTCTCTTGATCCACGTCCAATGGTAGTTGTATTGGAGCACGACCGGGACCGTCCGGTCTTGCATGCCCCGCTACCGCGGCCAGCGAGAACGGAGAATTTGGCACTCTGCCAAATCCCCATTCACTGCAGCAGGACCGGAGAATATTAGCCGCGGGCAAAGTCGGAGAATTCCAGCCCACAGATGTGTGGCCATCGGGAGAGGTTGGGCTGGTTGTGACCCAACACTCACTTTGGACAATTGGACAAGGTACCAGTGTCCATCCAGATAACAGTCGCCTCGGATGAGACAGCATTCCCGGGGGGGAAGAAAAACTATTGAACTGAGCAGTGATTCCTGCACAGGGGTGGCACGGTGGCACAGTGGTTAGCACTGTTTAGTTTATTTATGGAGTCCTTGATGGCCACGGTCCTACAACATGGCACACAGATTATCCAGAAATGTAATACTGTATAATGTATTTGAAAATGTACGTGAACGTGTTTTACATTTGATTTGACTTTTAATGAACAAAGAGAAACAATTTGTCTTCCCTTGTTGATGTTTGTTAATACTGTAACTGTAAACTGACAAATATACTAAAACCATATTCCTTCATCAAAAGAAGAGGAAAAAGTATTTATTATTCTGAATGAACGGAACAAAGCAAAATCACTCTGAGATCCATAAAACTATCAGCGCAGACGGTGACTGAGATAATTGGACATTTTGGTCATTCTTGTGTTTTTTTATATTGTTCTCTGTTACCCGCTGACAATTTGTAAATGGCTCTTAATTCTTAAAATGCTACTCAGTCTGACTATTGCAGACTAGTTCAGCAAGATAAGGGAGCAGTGTTGAAATGCCAGCGCAAACCCCTAAAGTAAAGAGAGGGTGGCACGGTCTCACAGTGGTTAGCACTGCTGCCCCACAGCGCCAGGGGCCCAGGTTCGATTCCCGGCTTCGGTCACTGTCTGTGCGGAGTCTGCACGTTCTCCCCATATCTACGTGGATGTCATCCAGGTGCTCCAGTTTCCTTCCACAGTCCAAAGACGTGTTGGCCATGCTAAATTTTCCCTCAGTGTTCCCGAACAGGTGCTGGAATATGGCGACTAGGGAATTTTCACAGTAACTTCATTGTAGTGTTAATGTAAGCCCACTTGTGACATTATTAAATAAGCTTTAAACCTTTAAAGAGATGATGGAATAATTGGTTACAAGTACAAATCCCTGTTAAAAAACTTACAAAATTTTTTACCAAGTACATAATTTTAATAATGAATATTGCTGGTCTGAGTCAAGAATGCACATTGGAGGCAGTACATGTGCTTCCTCACTCACTCCTGATGCTTGTTGAAAGCAGACCATTCAAATTCACGTTAGTATTTGTCAGTTTACAATTCAAGCCATTATTCCTCTCTTTACTCTTCCTCGTTTTCTGGTAACATTGAAAATATTAACCGTGTGCACTTTGTAATAGAAATAACATTCTTCCAACATACTGTCATTACGGACGCACTTAAGACCCTTTGGCCGCTGAAGGGGAACTCAACCATTGATTGAAATCACTCACAGGACACTGATTGGGGATGGTCTAAAATCGGCCAGACTCTGTCTTCCTGCGCTTGAAAAGTTAAACAAAGAATCTTCAGCAAATTGCTGTCATTGTAGCTTCATCAGCAAAAAGAGTCTGCTCCCTACTTTGACAACCAAAGACATTAATTCTACGTGTTATGTGAATGATGTGGCCCAGCTACAGAAAAAAAAAAAAATTCTTAAACTAACTGCTGTTACCTTAACCTTTTTGATTTGTTAGCAGTTTCCCCCCCTTTTCTCATAATAAGCAGAATAGAGAATGCATAGGCCTCTCTTGAAGAACAGAAGGCACAGTGGTTAGCACTGCTGTCCCACAGTGCCAGGGACTGAGTTTGCACATTCTCCCTGTGTCTGCGTGGGTTTCCTCTGGGTGCTCCGGTTTCCTTCCACACTCCAAAGATGTACAAGTTAGGTGGATTTGCCATGCTAAATTGTCACTTAGTGTCCCAAGATGTGTCGGTTAGGGGGATTGGTGAGGTAAATACAAGGGGTTATGGGAATAGAGCCAGGGTAAGTTGCTCTGTTGGAGACTCAGTGCAAACTCAATGGGCTGAATGTCCTCCTCCTGCACTGTAGGGATTCTATAGTTCTGTGATCCCAGTGAATAGATCCTTATTGGTGGATGTGATGTGCATTAAATTTAGGCAAACATTGTTCTCACTTATTTGCTGATTCCATTGTTTTGTTTGACGGGAATGCATATTTTGGGAAGAGAAATGTTAACTCTAGGATTAACGTTCCATTTACCCTTTGTAACTTTCTCTCCGGTGTCCCGTTCGAAAATTGTCCATGGTCAACAGCTCCACCTAATTGGCATCAGGTTAGTTTCCTGTTTACAGCAGTGTTTGGCTTACAGTGCAATGAGATCATCATTTAACACATGTTAAAATAAATACATGGAAGTAGATGCTGAGAACATAAGAAATGGAGCAGGAATAGGTACAGCCCTTTGAGTCTGCTCCACCATTCAGTAAGATCATGGCTGATCTGATCTTGGCCTCCATGTTACTTCCCTACTGTTCTCTACAACCCTTGACTCCCCCATTGTTCAAGCTTCTGTCCAACTCTGCCTTGAATATATTCACTGAATCGGCCTCCACAGCTCTCTGGGGAAGAGAATTCCAAAGATACACAGAAATGTACAGGACATATCACTGGTCCCCCTCCCCCTTCCCCTAAAAGTCATTTGAAGAATGAGTTGATAAACCAATTTGGCACAGTGGTTAGCACCACTGCCTCACAGTGCCAGGGACCCAGGTTCAATTCCAGCCTTGGGTGACTGTGTGTGGAGTTTGCACATTCTCCCTATGTCCATGTGGGTTTCCTCTGGATGCTCCGGTTTCTTCCCGCAATCTAAAGATGTGCAGGTTAGGTTGATTGGCCGTGCTAAATTGCCTCTTAGTGTTAGAAGGATTAACAGGTTAAATATGTGGGATTACAGGGATAGGGGCTGGGTGGGATTGTTGTCGGTGCAGGCTCAATAGGCCAAATGGCCTCCTTCTGCACTGTAGAGATTCTAAGATTATAACTAATAAAAATGAAAGGCTGCAAGTGAAATGATCAGTTTTCGCCTAAATAATATTCTGCTACAGAGCTATATTGTCAATGATAATCATTAACTTGCAAGACGGAAAGTTTTACACACAAAATCAATGGGTGGGAATTTATGGACCTCTCACATCCCGAAACCGTAAAATCCCGCCCCAAGTCAACGGACCTTTCCATCATCTGCCCCACGCCTGCTCTGATTCCCATGGCGGGTGGGACGGTAAAATTCCGGTCAATATCTTTGGAACTGTTGAAGTGATTGCTTTTGTGGATGTTACATTGGAATTCAAGTCTGGCATCTCAGTCTGTCCTACTAACCTGAATTAAATGGGCTTACATGAAGGAATTTCTGACTGGATGGTTAAATGTTTTGGTTAACTCCATCGCCATTCCTATTAGCAATAATGTTGGACACCAATTCAGCACCAGAGAAACTGAGATTTATGTCCAGAAAGGAATGGTGATATGGACCTTAGGAAAGTGATGAATCATCACCTAAACTGAGCAGATACATTTATCTAAAAGAAAAGCAAAACCTTGCCAACGCTGAAAACTGAAATTAACACAGAGAATGCTGGGAGCATAAAAAAAAAGAGATCCTGTTTCAGATTATCGAATGCTGGAAATACTCAGCAGGTCTGGAAGCATCTGCAGAGAAATAAAAACAGAGTTAATGGTCGCTGCAAATTCACACCCAAAATCAATGGACCTTTGGCTGATCCGTTAAACTTTTCCCTTCTGCCCGTGATGATTTCCGCCACGGGAAGGACCGGAAAATACCAGCCAATGTTTCACTTAGGGTGACCTCTCATCAAAACTGGAATGGGGAAGGTCACTGTTTCTGTTTCCACAGATGCTGCCAGACCTGCTGGGTATTCCCAGCATTTTCTGATTCAGATTATTGACCTTTGATTAGAAGCACGTTTACATGTTTGGGTGGGTTCATTAGGAGAATGCGCAAGAGTCCCCATCCATAACATTTCAATCGTATCAGGGCAATTCAAAAAAATGGGATGCCATTTGGAAATCAGAAATTGGGTGAACTAAATTTCAGAATTCATCAAAGTTTCATTGTTCTATTCTTCATTATCATAGATCATAGAATTCCACAGTGCAGAAGGAGGCCATTTGGCCCATCGAGTCTGCACCAACCACAATCCCACTCAGGCCCTATCCCCATAATACCATGTATTTACCCTAGCTAGTACCCCTGACACTAAGGGGCAATTTAGCATGGCCGATCCACCTAACACACACATCTTTGGACTGTGGGAGGAAACCTACGCAGACACAGGGAGAACGTGCAGATTCCGCACAGACAGTGACCCAAGCCGGGAATTGAACCCGGGTCCCTGGCACTGTGAGGCAGCAGTGTTAACCACTGTGCCACCGTGCCACCCTGCCCTGAATGTTAGGTAAAAGCATCTCAAATGAAAATCCAACATTGAATTCCCCTGTGGTGCCAATGAGGTGAGAATGGTAATGGATCAATATATTCATGATACTCCTTATCTACGTTCTGCACATGGCCATGGATAAGACATACTGGCATTAGTGTTACCACTGATACCTTTGAAGCCAATGCTTTCAGACAGTGATGAATAAAGCAGAGAGATGCCCCAACAATGGCTTAGGCCAGAGCTAGATGAGATGATGGCGATAAAGAGGTGATATGTGGTGATATGAGTTGAGTTCTGCAAGAGCAAGTGGGGGGAATTTCCTTCCAAGTTGCTGCCTTGCAGCCTCGAGGTAACTTCAGCTGGTCAGTTCTGCAAAGGAGATATCGAACCCCTTTGGAAGCATTGCTGATGGTCAAATGTCTCAGAAGACCCTTAACTTCATCAATCAACAACTGTGCAGCGATAGCGCCAAACCCACTCGGGGCAAAGTTTCATTTCTTTTTAAAAAGAGCAATAAATGCCAATATATTTGTGCTGCAGCCAATAGTCTGCCTGCTGCGGAACCAATCTATTTCCGCACATCTCCGGGCAGATTTCCAGAATAGACATCATAGAAAATAACACGGGGCGGCACGGTGACACAATGATTAGCACTGTTGCCTCACAGCGAGAGGGACCTGGGTTCAATTCCCGGCTTGGGCCAGTGTCTGTGCGGAGTCTGCGCATTCTCCCCGTGTCTGTGTGAGTTTCCTCCCACAGTTTGAAAGACGTGCTGGTTAGATGCATTGGCTGTGCTAAATTCTCCCTCAGTGTACCCGAACAGGCACCGGGGCGAGGCGACTAGGGGATTCTCACAGTAACTTCATTGTAGTGTTAATGTAAGCCTGCTAGTGACAATGATAAATAAACTTTACCTTCTTGGAGAAGCAACTTATTATGGAGCTAAGCAATGGTTTGAATGCTGAGGTCAAAATATGAGGAACTTTTCTTTTGACACTTGAATGATAAAACCTGGGTGCAAGCCCCACCTCACCCATACTCTTTCTCCTTTCCCTCAGTAAGAAGTCTCACAACACCAGGTTAAAGTCCAACAGGTTTATTTGGAATCATGAGCCTTCGGAGCGCTGCTCCTTCATCAGTGAGTGATGATGAGCTGATGAAGGAGCAGCTCTCCGAAAGTTCTTTAACCTGATGTTGTGAGACTTCTTACTGTGCTCACCCCAGTCCAACGCCGGCATCTCCAAATCATCCTCTCCCTCAGACTAGGAACATTTTTTTGAAAAGGAATTGTCATAGGATCCTGGATCCTGTATTTTCTACATGTGTAGTTTTGCATAGCATTATTTTTCGTACAGGCAAGAAAAAATAATTTTTCCCAGGCTCAACTTTCTTCCATAGCACCTCACTGTACGTTGATGTGAGTGAAAAATAAATCCTGTCTTTCACCCATTAAGGGAGATGTCCTTCTGACTTGTAACTGGGAGGAAATCCAAGAATTGGCCTTAGTTGTTGTTTAATCAAGCCTTGAGTGAAATTCCCAGAACCAGTCTGCTGATTCTGATCCAATTTTCCACACAGGCAGAAAATCTCTTTCATTTCCATTTGATACTTGGGGCTGTGCAGGATTGTAGTCTGTCCAGCAATCCGCCGGGATTCTTGTGTGTGGAAGGGAATTGTTCCTTAATCTGCACCTCTCTCAGTCTTATTTTTCAGGTGGCTACCATATCGACCATCGCACCAATTTTCACTTGGGTTCAGACCCCCTTTCAGGTCACTTTGAGAAATTGTTTGCTGAATTGTTATCTTCTGGACCTGTGTGAATAAAATCTATACAACCATCCATTGGGCGGCACGGTGGCATAGTGGTTAGCACTGCCGCCTCACAGCACCAGGGACCCGGGTTCAATTCTGGCCTTGGATGACTGTCTGTGCGGAGTCTGCACATTCTCCCCGTGTCTGCGTGGGTTTCCTCTGGGTGCTCCAGTTTCCTCCCATGGTCCAAAGATGTGTGGGTTACGTTGATTGGCCATGCTAAATTGCCCCTTGGTGTCTCAAGATGTGTAGGTTAGGGGGATTAGCCGGGGCGTGAGGTTACGGGGACAGGGGTTGGGTAGGATTGTTGTCAGTGCAGGCTCGATGGGCCGAATGGCCTCCTCCTGCACTGTAGGGATCCTATGATCCAGTAATCAGGGCTTGTTTGGCTTTGCAGGTCGGGTAAATTTCATAAGGTTAGGATACAAGCAATTCCCCAGCTCCCTGAATGATTTGTAACAATAGTCAATGTAATCCCAACACATTATGTTACGTAAGTCTGAAGTATATGCATTCTGCAAACAAACTATCACTTCTTGACATTGGGAAGTTATTTATTGTTCTATCCTTATTTAGATCTCTTATCTTGGTGGTGGCATTGTGGTTAGCACTGCTGCCTCACAGCATCAGGGACCCGGGTTTGATTCCCAGCTTGGGTCACTGTCTGTGTGAAGTCTGTACATTCTCCCTGTGTCTGCGTGAGTTTCCTCCGGGTGCTCTGGTTTCCTCCCACAGTCCAAAAAGCTTGTTGGTTAGGTGCATTGGCCATGCTAAATTTTCCCTCAGTGTACCCGAACAGGCACCGAAGTGTGGCAACTGGGGGATTTTCAGAGTAACTTCACTGCACTGTTAATGTAAACCTAATTGTGACACCAATAAATAAACTTTAAACTTTCAAACTGGAATCTTCCCCGTCTAATACAGTGACAACTTGAGTATGCATGGCTGGCTTTACTTGTATGTTGTTGAACGCATGAGGTATGAAGAACTTTTCAGGCCAATTAAGACAGAGATCTTGAGCGACCCAGCTGAGATTTACATTCCCAGCCTATTCACGGCCCATTAAGCTTGTGTCTGGATGCAAACCACTGAATTTGCACAGCCAAACAAATGGGTTTGGAGGAAGCTTGGTGCAGTGGCAAGGTTCCTAGTGAGTGCAGGCTGGTATGACTTATTGACAAAACTGAAGGTTTTCAAGTAAGACCTGGCCGAAGGATAATGCATCTTCGTCACCAGAGTAACTGAGGGCGAGGGCGGGTGGGGAGACATTTCAAGCTCAAGGTGATATCATTTGTAAGTTAAGTGGGCCATTCATTGTAGAACTTCATGAGTAAGACAAGCTTATTGGAATGTCTCGATTCCAAGTTTATATCAGCACATATAAATGACAGCTTCCATCTTGAATATGTAGGCCGGAATATATGTATCTCTTTATGTAGGCAGCAAGCAGAGACTAGGTGCTGCCATATTAAAATCTATTTTAAAGAAACTAGGTTTATATGCCCCGAGGCCTTACACTTGAACAAATCCTGTATATATTACTGAGTTTGTGTATTTATTTCTGAATTTAAGACGTATGTTTTGACAAAAATACAAAAAAACCCTGAAATCTGTTGCAATTGTACTTGACTGGAGATTTGTCTATTGTTTCTTTTCCCTGTAATGTTTTCCTGTTTAAAAATAAAAAGGCAAAATTCTGGCTATTTGCGTCTATGGTTTTGTCATCAGGAGGCAGGAGGGGTAGGTCTCCGAAATAAGAAGCAAACTGCTCAACACCAGCCCCTCTGTAATAATTCCTCGGAGGCAGAAGTCCCTTCACCAGAATCCCTTTATTTACAAGTCTGACAGCAGCATACAGAGTGCTTTCAGTGAGCAGTCTACACTCGGAGTGCCAGAGGAACTGACACGCCTGGTTAGGTACAAAGCAAGAGGCTTCCTGATTGGCCCATCAATTTGGCCCTTAACCAGGGATTTCTTTTGTTTATCACAAAAACAGTTACAAATATTCAAAATACGAATATGAAAGATACATTACCAATGGCTAACTCCATCCATTTATCAATGACCTACAATTACTATCTTCTATTTAGGAAGGGTTCATTATCGGTTATAGTTTTCCAGGGCATTGCCCTCTAAATACACCTCAATTTGCAAATCTACAAACAGTACAACACAGCAAACTAACTGTACACAACAAAAATGAACATTGAAGCATATCCGTTGCCCTCCAGGGCACTGCCTCCTGGATTTTCCTCCTGTGCGGGGGGGACACAGACACACACTCCAGAGGTACTTACGTCCGTGGGTTACACCTTACGGATGTTCGGCCGGAAGGAGGGAAGAGGAAGAGGGGAGGCCATCACGGACCTAGTCTGTCCGGACCCTCCCTTCCGGATTGCCCTTAATCAGAGAGTTAATATTCTAACAGGCCAACCTCAATTGCCTGATGACAGTCATTACACCCCCCCCCCCCACCCCACCCCCACTACCACCTCCATCTCCCAAGTGGCCCCATCAAATGCATTCAGGAGTTTCTGTTCCTGTTCCATCATTCTTGTGCCACCCATCTCCTCCAAACGGTGAAGTTCCTGAAACAGTTAATATATTCCGCTCAAGAAATTTAGAATTGGAACTGCTCAAACTGTTCAACGTGGATCCTTTATCATCATCTCTTCCTAGCAGACTCCCTCTGCTGGTTTATGTGCGTATGGTGGCCTCAAGTGGTTAAAATGCACGATGCTATTTTCAATACACCACAAGCACCAAAAGGGAAAAGAGTGAGGTGCGAAGGAAAGCAGGGAATCGAGAAGAAAAATGAGGAGCAGAAAAGCAGCAGCGGTCAGAAGGAGAGAAACAGCATGATGAAAGGTAGAGGGAAATCATTTTTTCTAATTTATCATGTCCGATTGCAGGAGATTGATCAATGTGTTATTGAAAGGATTGCCCTGCTGTGCACTTTTTGTGTCATATCTATTTCATGAACATAAAGGAGAGAGAAAGAGAGAGAAGAGCAGGACAGCAAAGAAAATCAGCAACATAAACAGACACTGAGCGATGCTATGGGAGATCCCCCAGTTCTCTTAAAAATCCTCAGATCTGTTTTCTTACTGTTTGTTACAATCAGGATGTGGAGATGCCGGCGTTAGACTGGGGTGGGCACAGTAAGATGTCTCACAACACCAGGTTAAAGTCCAACAGATTTATTTGGAATCACGAGTTTTCAGAGCGCTGCCCCTTCATCAGGTGACTCAGGTGATAGAAGCACCCAAGACAAGGTCCATAAATTTCTCAATAGCTCACTCAGATGCCAGTGAACACGGTGAGTCACTGAAACTCCCTCTCATAAGGGATTCCAGTCTTCAGCTTTGAAGATCTAACCTGGGTAAATATGTAGGGATATGGGGGTAGGGTGGGTGGGTGGGTGGGTTTGTGATCGGTGCAGACTCGATGGGCCGAATGGCCTCTTTCTGTACTGTAGGGTTTCTATGACGATTTCTATGATTTCTGAGAATTCTCTTCAAACCTTGCTTGGACTTTGTGTGTTGTGAGACTTACAGTTACAGTCAGAATAGAGAGTGGTAGGGAGGAGAATGGACCATCACCGAATTGTAGCCAAACTCCCCATTTGCGTGAACTATTTGGAACAACATCTTGTTATGATCTTAGATCGGACCCCCATGTTTTTGGGAATATCCGATTTGGGACTAATGTTTAAAAAAGGCCATGTTTGAGATTTGAGACATTTGCTCAGTATATAAAGCCACAAGATTTCACAGGTTTTGAACAAACAAAAATAGACTTTACTATAATAAGGTCAGAAAGATAAAACAATTTGCAAATCTATCTTATTATCTAACCTTCAGAGTAAATACGAGGCACATTGACTTTACAAGCAAAGAATGGTTGAACTCATCAAACTACACAATAAATGGCAGAAGCGCCCAAGACAGAGTTCACAAATTTCTCAATAACTCACTCAGATGTCAGTGAACACGGTGAGTCAATGAATCTCATTGAAGCTCTCTCACAGGGGATTCTAGTCTTCAGCTTTGAAGGTCTAACCTGAGAGTTCTCTTCAAACCTTGCTCTAACAGCATCAACAAAGGGCAATGTGGCAGGGTTTCCATCTCGATTCTGTTCTGGATTCCTGAGTATGTGCTCAAGCACCAACTCAGAAGCACAACTTCAGTTCTTAGGCTGTGCCAAACAGAACGCGACCAGTCCAAAGGGGCACCTTCGCCCCCAACGCTTCGCAGCACAGAGTCACCAACCTTTTGCTGTCTTTTTAGATCTTCAGGGCTTTCCCTGAATCCTCTTAGAGTCTGCTGCTCACCATCTTTTTCCTCTTTTTGCCTGTTTCTCAGCTCCTCTCTTTTTATTCTTAACTTTACTAGGATCTGCCTCTGTCCCCTACCTGGGACTACACATTGGGATCTCCTCCTGCCCCATACCTGCAACACTTGTCTTCCATGGAGCCCCGCTCTGGATCACTCGACACAAATATTTGCACTAGTTTTCTTCAAGCACATTGCTGGGCCAAAAGAATGTAAAAATTGCAGAACTATGCATGTGCAGCCAGCTCTCAGTCTTCACAACTAGGGTGGCACGGTGGCACAGTGGTTAGCACTGCTGCCACCGGTCCTTGGTCAGCGCCAAGGACCCAGGTTCGACTCTGGCCTCGGGTCACTGTCTGTGTGGAGTTTGCACATTCTCCCCGTGTTTGTGTGGATTTCCTCCGGGTGCTCTGGTTTCCTCCTACAGTCCAAAGATGTGCGGATTAGGTAGATTGGTCGTGCTAAATTAACCCTAGTTTTAGAGGGATTAGCAAGGTAAATATGAGGGGCTACAGGAATAGGGTCTGGGTGGGATTGTGGTCGGTGCAGACTCGATGGGACGAATGGCCTCCTTCTGCACTGCAGGGAGTCACTAGGGGTTAAAGTTCCTGATATCTGATATCCGCTCTCAATGAAGTTTGTAGTTTTCATTACCCCAAATCCTTTGGAAGAAAGTAAGTTTCACTGTAGTGAAGGTTTCTTTATGAAGACTTGACAGTGTCCTCACAACAAGTACTTAACATCATCAACGTCTGACCAACAGCCTGGTATATACTGTGCAGATAAACTTTCAGTTTGTTCCACAACTATTCATATTGTATTGTAAAGTTACAAAGGTTTAGTCAAAATTAAAGCCAATACATGTAACAAGAAGTATTAGCAGGATTTCAAAAATAATAGATTCATCATTACTCAGTCTGACTTTTTTTTTCCTGCACCCATTCTTTAAACTCTGATGAGAATGCCAGCAATTACATTTTTTAATATTAATTTCCAGGACCTGACGTCGTTGGGCTGGCTGACCAGCATTTATTGCCCAACCCTACTTGGCCAAGGACATTTGTGAGTCAACCACATTGCTGTGGCTCTGGAGTCACATATAGGCCAGACCGGGTAAGGATGACAGATTTCCTTCTCTAAAGGACGTTAGTGAACCAGATGGATTTTTCCGACAATCGACAATGGTTTCATAGTCGTCATCAGACTTTTTAGTGCCAGACCTTTTATTGAATTCAAATTTCACCATCTACCATGATGGGATTCGAACCCAGGTCCCCAGAGGATTACCTTGGATCTCTGGATTACTAGTCCAGTGACAATACCACTGTGCCACTGCCTCCCTCGTTTGGCCAGAATCTTTTCATGGTCAGCCAGAGGTGGTGAAGACTCACTTTGCCCAACTTATATCTCTGTGTTGTATTTGGGTTTTCAGCCTTGTTGGTGTAACTGCAAACAGCAAACCAAACCCATATTCCAGTGTGGGTGCATATTGGTCATACTGAGTGGAATCCTACCATGGACCGGATTCTCCGACCTTGCCAACAGCTGCGATTCTCCAGTCCCGCTGTAGTGATCAGAGATTTGGCTGAGTGGCAATTTCTCTGTCCTCGCTGGCAGCGGTGGTGGGACATGAACGGCCGGAGAATTCTGTGTTCAAATGGGCCGATTTTACCATTTTGATTCAAAGTGCTGAATCTGGGAGTGATCCAGATCCGACTTGTAAACCTGTTCTCCGGCGCCCCCATACGCACTCTGCCTGAACAAAAAGCAGCGATTCTGAATCACGCTGCAGAAGCCTGTGGGCGGGACTTAAGACGCCTGAAACCTTGCAGCTCCAATCAGAGCCTTCAACTGCGCATGCGCAGAAAAAAAAAGAAAAACGCTCCCCTGTCACATTGCTCCCAGGCCCGATAATGCCTCCCCCTGGCCCCCACAGACATTGCCCCACCACCACAACATAACTGTCCCCCTTATCCACCCACCCCACAGCTACCCAGACTGATTGCAACCCCCGCCCCTTTTCCCCCCCCACCGATTGCACGCAGAGTGGCAGCGGATCCCCCTTCCTCCCCCACCGATTGCACGCAGAGTGGCAGCGGATCCCCCCCTCCCCCCACCAGAGAACCATCTGGCCCTCCTCCCTGCCCCCCCCCCCCCCCCACTAGAGAACGATCAGGCCCACCTTCTCCCCCCCCCCCCCCCCCCCCCACCACCGATCTGATGTGAGAGCTGCTGGAAGCTCTGAACTTACCTCTTCAGAAGCTGGAGCGCCCGAAACAGACCTTTGCCGAGCATGTCTGTTTCGCGTCGAATCTGGACGGGCGAACGTGGTGGTAAGGTTTGGGCGTCCAGCTCATTAAGTGAATTTAAATTCATGCAAATGCATTTAAGTTGACGTCGTGCCCATTTCGGGCACAATGCCAATCTCGGCCATTTTAGACGCTTGGTAAAGGGGGAACGGGCGCGGAGGCGGTCGCAGAATGCGCTACCCACCTCACGCCCGACTTTACCAAGTTTCCGCGCTTGGAATGGGCGCAACTTGTTGGTAAGATTGGGCCCAAAGTTTCTGGCTCTGACTGAAAACTGGCATGTAACTCTCCAGCTACACTGCTGGGTTTTTAGTCCAGATCTTGAGCCTCCTTAAAAATGTAATGAGTGGGCAGGGTTTTCACCATCAGTCTGGTGGGGCGGGGCCTGATAGAGCTGGCAAGGCTGGCTCCACAGAGATTGGGGCACCATCTTTAAAGTTCACCCCAATCAACGCTGAAGTGCAGTGCTCCCCCCCTCGCCGCACAATCATTGGGGGCTCTTCCCCTCTCCCCTCCCTCACGGCCGAATATTGGAGGGTCTCTCCTCCCCATCCCCATGGTCAAATAATTGGGAGCTACCCCCTTACCCACGTGATCATCGGGGGTTCTCTCCGTCCACCCCGCTCCCACCACCCCACCACCACTGCAGAAGTATTGCCAGCATTTCCCCCCACTACCTGCCCCCCCGTGGCAGCGAGTTCCCCCTTCAATGGCCTCAACGCTCTTCCCCTACCCCCACCATACAAAATGCCCCCAACATGGCTCCCCAGAGGTCCCAGCACTGGCCCTGGCAAGACCCGCAGCAGGTTGGCACTGCCAGGTTGGCACTGAATAATACAGAAGAACATGGGGTTTTTCCTTTCTTTCTGTTACTGGAAACATGTCTCCAATGTGTTCCTTAAGCTTGCAACAGAAAGTGTACAAATCGGATTGGAAACCAGCTTCAAAGTTATCCTTCTTAATCACTTCCCCCATAACAGACTTTCTCTTTTCATTATTTTGATCAGCACCAGATGAATGAACTTGCGGGAGTCTTACACTGTGTTTAACAACCTCACATGGGAAATATTTCAGAATCTTTTTTCCATGTTGATCCTCCAGAAGAAACTCTTCAGTTGTAGACAATGAAATAAAACAAAACTTACTCCAACATATAAATCAAAGAAAAAGGTTTAATAAAGAAACTTCATTACTCCAACACTTGAGGCCTCACCCTGGGCCATTCCAAGCTCCCCTCAATTCCCAACAGATTCTTATTTATACTGAGTGAGCTGGTCAGCTACTTACCACATCATTTTGTCATTGGTTGCATAGTTTACTGAGTCAGCTGACCCTTACAGCTTGTTACCATTGGTCACACTACAACAGATCCAATGTTATCATTGGTTGCATTCTAACTAACATTCCATGCTCATTGACTGCTCCTTAGGCTTTTCCAATTCATTCACTAGATTCTCAAACAGTTTCTTCAAATTTCCCAGATCTGCTTTCAAACTCTGGATCTGCTCTTCCCTTTCGCCCATCTCGTTCTTTTTGTTCTCCAGATTGTCCCCGAGTTCAAGAATCTCAATTGCTCTTCTCACCATGTTGTTTCAACAGTTCATCAGCCTTGGTTCTCGATCCTGCATTCAACCGACTGCTTTGATTCATCAGCGGCCCCTCTTCCTGTGACTGGCACCCAAGTGTTCTCATTAGTTCCTGTTTTTCATTAGCAAATGCATGAATGTTGGATCTCTACGCTAATCAAATTCTCCTTCAATTACTCGTTATTGTCAATACGCTCCTGGTACTTGGCCGCAGTCATTTTTTAGGAGTTTGGCAAGAATAGCCATGATCAGGCATCTGCTACAACACAGTCGTCACCACGTTGCCATCTACGCTGGCCAAACCATTACCCAGAATAAAATCTACTCCTCCAATTGGTAAACTAGGAACAATTGTGACAATAACAACTGTGTTTATTCAGTCACCTCGCAAATTGTTTATAAAACAAGGGGGCAGGTTCACAAACCCCATGAATACCTCCTATTAATACTTCATCAAACTATGTGGAACACAAATCATGACTGATCTGCCCCAGTATCTCTCAATATATTAATTTGTTTACTTGTTTTGTTAGAGGAATAAGGGAACACATCTCCCTTAAAAAAAACCTCTACCTTACTCATTTTTGCAGTAATCAAGGATCCCTTGATTACTCTTAGCTATATCCCCCTTTCTAGTAGTTTCTGAGAGAACATGTTTCACTTGTACCACTATCACTATTTTAGTGCACATTTCTTTCTCAAGTTCAACAGTTTCTAAAACCTCTTCAAATGTCCTATTACTGCCACCAGTTTACCATTCAGCTTCCAACAATGGGCTTTAAGAAATCCAGTCTTCTGGCAGCAAAAACGTATTGGTTTCTTTACATAATTTTTATCCTCAACACATTTTTCTTGACTGGAACAGCCTTCTCCTGAAAGCTGGACTTTTTTCTATTCCTGCATCTTCCTGGTGGGCTTACGAATGGAGATTATTGCCCCCTAGCTGCCTATGTGCGACATCATGCTCATCTGCCAGAACTGCTGCTTCCCATACCTGAGAAACCTTACAACCATTCAGGTGTGACCTAATCATTGTTAAGATGTTGTTTCTAAATTCTTCAAGTATCATTATCTTCCTCACATTCTCATGATTTTGTTCTAAATTCAGAAGTCAAAATCACCAGCCCCACAACATTTATTTTTCCCCGGCAAATTTTACAAAAAAATTCATTCAGTCTTTCCTTTAAAGTCTGAAATTTCAACTGATAGGTTTCAGGACAAGTTCATAAGCATTATTTAGCTCAATTGCGATACAGAGTGAGCCAACAGCATGGGTTTGATCCCCATACTTGCTGAGGTCATTTGCGATGGCCCTGCCTTCTCAATCTTGCCCCTCGCCTGAGGTGTGGTGATCTTCAGGTTAAATCACCACCAGTCAGCTCTCTCCTTCATAGGGGGAAGAAAGCCTATGGTGACTTTACCTTAACCTTATCATAATCTGAGGATTGTTCTTCTGAAAGGCCAGAACACACATCCACAGCCTTCCTTGCCAAAACGCTTCGCAAATGAGAGCCTGTGTGGCCTTTGGCCATTTTAGCCACCTTTTCAGATGAGACAAAAGAATTCTCATTGGGTCTTCAGTAGGCACAGTAAGAAGTTTAACAACACCAGGATCATCAGTAGGCAACAGCTGAAGATGCTTTGTTATATCACATCTCGAATGAGACTCAATTCCTCATTGGGATGATGAGACTCAGTCCGTCACTTACACTTTGCTCTGGGCACTTCCTGCACTCTGATTTCTTTATTTAAAATTCTCCTTCCCTTTCCTTATCTCCTTCATCTCTTGCTAATCGCTCTCTCTGTAGTTCAAGTTCAAGCATTTGCATTTACTTTTCCAATTTGAGCTTTTTCATTTCTTTTTCAAATTTTGCCTTATCTCTATCTTTTCCTATCTCAAGCCACCATTCTGCACCAGTATAGAATCCCTATAGTGCAGAAGGAGGTCATTCAGCCCATTGGGTCTGCACTGACCACAATCCCACCGGGTCCTATTCCCGTAATCCACATATTTACCCTGCTAATCACCCTGACACTAAGGGGCAATTTAGCATGGCCAATCAACCTAACCTGCACATCTTTGGACTGTGGGAGGAAACCGGAGTACCCGGAGGAAACCCACACAGACATGGGGAGAATGTGCAAACTCCACACAGACACCCAAGGCCGGAACTGAACCTGTGTCCCTTGTGCTGTGAGGCAGCAGTGCTAACCACTGTGCCACTGTGCCTCCCAGTAATGGAGGGAGCGAATGTTTAAGGTGATGGATGGGGTGCCAATCAAACAGGATTGTTTTGTCCTGAATGGTGTTGAGCTTCCTGAGTGTCATTGAAGCTGCAATCATCTAGGCAAATAGATAGTATTCAGTTGCACTCATGACTTGTATCTTCTGGATGGTTGAAATCTCTGAGGAGTCAGGAGGTGAGTTACTTGCCATGGAATGTCCAACAGACATACACTTTTCCACCTTCTTCCGTCGGGAAATAGATACAAAAGTCTGAGGTCAGGTACCAGCTGACTCAAGAACAGCTTCTTCCCTGCTGCTGTCAGACTTTTGAATGGACCTACCTCGCACTAAGTGGACCTTTCTCTACACCCTAGCTATGACTGTAACACTACATTCTGCACTCTCTCCTTTCCTTCTCTATGAACTTTGTATAGCACAAGAAACAATACTTTTCACTCTACACTAATACTTGTGACAATAATAAATCAAATCAAATCAAAGCACTTCACAGCAATGCTAGGGCCTGACTTTACACCAGGATAAAATAAAGTAGGACACCTTTGAGGGGGAAGCTTATTTTGAAGTCAGTTTATTCCTTCACACTCACGTAGTTTAGCATTGGTACAAGGTAATTTTGGCTTCTCCCGACTCTTGTGGATTTTGAAGGTATTGAACAGCAGCAGGGGGCGCTATTGTCTACATCTTTGAAAGGTTTCCAACTCATGCGTTTTGTCTGCAGTTGCAAGATGTCCATACAGTATATACCTGAGTGTTTTAAGTCACTATTGTACAAGGAGGTTGCTTTCAAACGACGTGGTACATGGCAAAGTAAGAATGGATGATAAAAAATAAAACTCAAGGACAATAAAAATAATAAATCCATGAGACAAGCGTATGAGTGAGAAAGTAATTGAGGGTCACGGCGGCGGTAGATTTAGATGGGGAAAGATGGGAGGAGGCTCGAGTCGCGAGCTGGTTGGGCTGAATGGCCTGTTTCTGTTCAGTACATCCTATGTAAGCTTAGCTAAGTAAAGAGAAGCTTTACACTGTACAATGCAAGTCCTCTTGTTAAAGTGGACCTGTGTTTAAGGGATACTCTTAATCGGGCCAAATGTCTACTCCAAGTACTTGCATATTGAGGACAATTGCTTCTGATGAAAGAGATTTAGAATAGAATAGAATCCCTACAGTGCAGAGGAGGCCATTCGGCCCATCGAGCCTGCACCGACAACAATCCCACCCTATCCCTGTAACCCCATGTATTAACCCTGCTGACTCCCCTGGCAATTTAGATAGCTGATCAACCTAACCTGCACATCTTTGGATTGTGGGAGAAAACCAGAACACCCGGCGGAAACCCACAAAGGGAGAAAGTACAAACTCCACACAGACAGTGAGTGAGGCTGGAATTGAACCCAGGACCCTAGCACTATGAGGTAGCTGTGCTAACCATTGTGCCACCATGCCACCCATAAAAGGACAGCAGATAGGTCGGTGTTTGCAAATTTCCAGCTTTAAGTCAGAAATGGCCTAGCCTTTTCTCTCCTTTTTGTTTCCAGTTTTGATGCTTTGATGTGTGATAAATGCTGGACGGCAGATTTTACTGTTTTTCCATCCCGAGCTTGGTCCATCAACATCCTCGATACCAATGATTGTCCAATACACACTGTAGCGAGCTGATAAAATACATCCCATAATATACAGAAAGAGGGGTAAAGTTGTCAGTCTTTCTGTACATGAGGTGAAGATGCCGGTGTTGGACTGAAGTGGGCGCAGTAAGAAGTCTCACAACACCAGCTTAAAGTCCAACAGGTTTATTTGGAATCACGAGCTTTCGGAGCGCCGCTCCTTCACTCACCTGATGAAGGGACAGCGCACCAAAAGCTCGTGATTACAGATAAACTTGTTGGACTTTAACCTGGCGTTGTGAGACTTCTTTCTGTCCAATGCGTTTTTAATTAGTCACTGATGGTATTGAGAGTCAGGACAGTTCTAGTCACATTCACCCACCCGACCCTATTTCATTCTTCCATCCATCCAATCTAACATACAGGTAGTTTCTACCTCAAACACTAACCCTAGAACTAAATTTTACAGACTCGCAACTTTCAACCTGAAGACGTATCTCCGGCCCTCTACTTTAAACCTCCCATATTTAACCTTGTATATACATCCTGTTGTCCCTGATCTCTCAATTACTGGAGAAAGTTTGTTTCGGAATATACTATCCTATTCTTTCATCATTTTAAACATGTCTATGGGAGAATTAAAAGGGGAACGTGTTATCTAAATGGTGAGAGATTGCGGAGCTCTGAGGTGCAGAGGGATCCAGGTGTTCTAGTGCATGAATCACAAAGGGTTGGTATACAGATACAGCTAGTAATGAGGAAAGCTAATAAAATGTTATCATTTATTGCCGGGGAATTTAATACAAAAGTGGCGAGGTTTTGCTTCAGTTGTACAGGGCACTGGTGAGACTACATCTGGGGCAATAAGTATCGGCCACCTTATTTAAGGAAGGATTTAAATGTGTTGAAAGCAGGTCAGAGAAGGTTTATTGACTAATACTAATACTAATATGGATGGGTTATCTTCTGAGGAAAGGTTGGACAGGCTAGACTTGTGTCTGCTGACTTTAGAAGAGTAAGAAGCATCTTGATTGAAACATGTAAGATCCTGAGAAGTACTAACAGGGTGGATCTGGGAGAATCTAGAACTAGGGATCATTATTTTAAAATAAGGGGTCATCCATTTAAAATGGAGATGAGGTGAATTTGTTTCCTCTCAGGATCATGAATCTTTGGAACCCTGAAAAGGCAGTGGGATCAGATCTTTGAATATATGTATGGCAGAGGTGGAGAGATTCTTGGTCAGCAAGCGGGTGAAAGGTTATCGGGGGTTGGTGGGATGCAGATTTGAGGTTACCATCAGATCAGCCATTAATCTTATTGATCTTATTAAATGGAAGAGCAGATTTGAGGGGCTGAATGGCCGACTCCTGCTCCTTGTTCATTTGTTTGTGTGTTCCAAGTAAATTCTGTTGCTCCAACAAAAAATACTCAATTAGTCACTAACACTTGCATGCATCTCTATCACACACAAACACACACACTTACAAACACACACATGTACACACAGAAACACATGTGAACACACACACACACCTACAAACACATATATGTACACACACAAATACGTGTACACACAACACATCTACAAACACACACATGTACTAACACAAACACATGTGTACACACACAGACTTACACACATTCTCTCTCACACACACAAACATACACATGTACACACATGCTGCCACCCCGCCCACACACACACACAGGCTCACACACAAACTCACATTCACACACACACACATTCACACACACACACAAACACGCACGCACACAATCACACCCACACAAATACTTACACACTCACACATCCCCTCACACAGACACATTCACACACACAGACAGTCATACACACTCACACACACATTCAAACACACAGTCACACACTCACACACAGATACACACACTCACATGCACACACATACGTTCACATACATTCACACATAGACACTCACACACACAGATACACACACACATTCAAACACACAGTCACACTCACACACACGCACTCACACAGACACAGACACACATGCACACACACTCAAAGTGATCATTCCTCATATTTGAGCAAAAACACTGGATTATGTGGGATATAGGGGACAGAAACGGGCCATTCAACACAGCCACTCCATGCTGCCATTCATGTTCTATCTGAGCCTCCTCCTATCCTTCATCATCTAAATCTACTATCGTAACCATCTCCCTTTTCCCTCATATGCTTCAGATTCCCCTGAAATGTATCTATACCATTCACTTCAACCTGTGGGAGTGAGTTCCACATTCTTACCATTCCCTGGAGAATGAAATCTCTCCAGAATTTCCCACTGTTTTGTTTTTAATACTGACGACCTCTGGTTTTACTTTTCCCCACAAGAGGAAACAATCTCTCTGCATCCATTCTATCAAAACCTTAACCTTGATGAGTGTCGCTGCCTCCTCGCCTGATCCATTTCCTCACCTGACACCCACTCTCTGTAGCACAGGACAGTAAACAGGAGCAGGGAGATTGGTTGATGTCCCGCACCCGAGGATGCTCAGGCCAACTGTAACATCCCAATTGTCGCCTCGGTTGAGATCAATCGACTCGGCATGAATTGGGAATTGAATCCGAGTGCCTCTAATCCTCATGGCTCAACTACACACTGGTCTAACCAGCTAAGCTACTGACGGAACATGTGAAAATTGTCCATATTCCTTAACAAGGAGTTGGTTGGCTCAGTTGACTGGACAGTTACAGAGTGATGCCAACAGCATGGATTCAATTCTTGTACCGGCTGAGGTTATTCCCAACCTTGCCCCTCGCCTGAAGTGTGGTGAACCTCAGGTTAAATCACCACCAGTCAGCTCTACCCCTCAAAAGGAGGAGCAGCCCATGATCATCTGGGACTAGGGCTACTTTCCTTTGGTATCTTGATAGACACATGAACAGGAGGTGAACAAGGGGATAGAAACCACGTATCAGTGGAGGCATGTTGGGTCGAAAGGCTTGTTCCTGTGCTGCACTGTTCTTATTGTTATTTATCTGGCTTATTGTGAGAAATATAGAAAAACTACAGCACAAACAGGCCCTTCGGCCCACAAGTTGTGCCAAACACATCCCTACCTTCTAGACCTACCTATAACCCTCCGTCTTATATAGCTGCATCATTATCCCCGGACTCCTAAACTCAATCCCTCGATTGATAAAGGCTAGCATACCATACGCCTTCTTAACCACCTCCTCCACCTGCGGGGCCGATTTTAGAGTCCTATGGACCCGGACCCCAAGGTCCTTCTGATCCTCTACAGTACTAAGAGTCTTTCCCTTTATATTGTACTCCTTCATCCTATTTGACCTACCAAAATGGACCACGACGCATTTATCTGGGTTGAAGTCCATCTGCCACTTGTCCGCCCAGTCTTGCATCCTATCTATGTCCGGATTTCCAATAAATTGTAATTTCATGCAGTCCAATTTCAGATGCTTTTCCCATCTAATAAAATCATAGAATCCTATTGTGCAGAAGGAGGTCATTTGGCCCACTGAGTCTGCACCGACCACAATCCCACCCAGGCCCTATCCCCATAACCCCATGCTTTTACCTTAGCTAATCCCCTGACACTAAAGGGCAATTTATCATGACCAATCCACCTAACCTGCACATCTTTGGATTGTGGGAGGAAAACTGGTCACCGGGAGGAAACTCACACGGAAACGGGGAGAATGTGCAAACTTCACACAGACAGTGACCCAAGCCAGGAATTGAACCCGGGTCCCTGGCGCTGTGAGGCAGCAGTGCTAACCACTGTGCCACCATGCCACACTGTTAGTATTTTGCGCATACCTATGAAAGGATCACCAGCCAATCAAAAACAACCCTTTACAACTTCACATCTTGGGGAAAATTTCCTCAAAACTCCCACATTTCAGACGAATGAGGCGGCGGCGGGGGGCTGGGGGCGGGGGCGGGGGGGGGAGGTGGTTGTTGGTGAATCAAATTCTAGCAGTACGAGACAGGGTAGATACAGGAAGGATTGTTCCCAATGGTGGGGGAGTCCAGAACCAGGGGTCACAGTCTGAGGATTCTGGGTAGACCATTTGGGACGGAGATGAGGAGATATTTCTTCACCCAAAGAGTGGTGAGCTGTGAAATTCATTACCACAGGAAGTAGTTGATGCCAAAACATTGAATGTATTCAAAAGGCGGCTGGATATAGCACTTGTGGTAAACGGGATCAAAGATTATGGGGAGAAAGCAGGATTAGGCTATTGAGTGGGACGATCAGCCATGATCGTGATGAATGGTGGAGCAGGCCCGAAGGGCCGAATGGCCTCCTCCTGCTCCTATCTTCTATGTTTCTGTGTTTCTATTTCCTGTCAAAGTAATTGCCTTTTTCAGGGAAGTCAGAATCCCCGTATTGTGACATTGATGACGGACGTGGATGGCAAGTTGAAACTGACAACAGGAATCTACTTTGGTATTTCCTTCGCTTATTTCAGGGTCATTCTTAGATACGAGGTCAGACAGGTCATGACCTCCTTAGATCTCAAGTGTGCAAATATTTAATGCTGCCAATGGACCCTGTGCTGCAACACAAGTTAATTAGTGACAGGCGGCTGAACTAAAACCCTTCAGCTGACAATCCTGTTATGTTGATTCCAGATAGTCTGTATATTTGAGGCTATGCTTACTCTAATATTGGCTTATTTAGAAAAAACAATGTCTTAGGTTTAGTTCTAAGGCCCTTTATTTGCATGTCCTCATCAGTAATGATTTGCAGATCTCACTAAAAGGACAACCAAAGATAACAAGGTGAATAATAGGAAAACAAAGAAATTTTCTGGTTAAGACAACTTCAACATCCAACAGTTTGTGTTCCTGTCCTTCCCTAATATTAACTCACTGAATCACGGGGAAGATGGTGACATAGTGGGAATGTCACTGGACTAGTAATCCAGAGGCCTAGCTCATGCTCTGGCAGGCAAGGGGTTCAAATCCCACCACGGCAACTGGTGGAAGCGGTATTAAGATCCAGGAGCAGAAGTAGGCCATTCGGCCCATTGAGTCTGCTCTCTCATTCAATGAGATCATGACTGATCTGATGTGATAATCTTCAACTCCACTTTTCTGCCTTATCCCCATAACCCTCGATTCCCTTACTAATTAAAAATCTGCCGATCTCGGCCCTGAACATATTTAATGACCCAGCCTCTACAGCCCTCTGCGGTAAAGAATTCTACAGATTCACTACCCTCTGAGAGAAGAAATTCCTCCTCATCTGTCTTAAATGGATAACCTCTTACTCATCTGGTCCTAGACTCTCCCACAATGGGAAACAACCTCTCAGCATCTGCCCTGAGAATCTGATATGTCTAAATAAGGTCACCTCCCATTCTTCTAAACTCCAATGAGTACAGGCCCAACCTACTCAACCCTTGCTCATAAGAAAATCCTTCCATAGTAAACCTGCTCTACCAATGCGAGTATATATTTCCTTAGATAATTCAAGTGATAATCTGGAGCGTAAAGTTAAATTTTAAGTTTATTTATTAGTGTCACGAGTAGGGCTTACATTAACACTGCAACGAAGTTACTATGAAAATCCCCTAGTTGCCACATTCCAGCACCTGTTCAGGTACACTGAGGGAGAATTTAGCATGGCCAATGCACTTAACCAGCAGTGGGAGGAAACCAGAGCATCTGGAGGAAACCCACGCAGACACGAGGAGAACATGCAAACTCCGAACAGACAGTGACCCAAGCCAGGAATTGAACCCGGGTCCCTGACGTTGTGAGAATCATAGAATCCCTACAGTGCAGAAGGAGGCCATTCGGCCCATCAAGTCTGCACCGACAACCCAGGCCCTTATCTCCGTAGCTCCACATATTTATCTCGATAATCCCTCTAACCTACACATCCTGGGACATTAAGCGGCAACTTAGCAAGGTCAATCAACCTAACTCGCACATCTTTGGACTGTGGGAGGAAACCCACACAGAGATAGGGAGAATGTGCAAACTCCACACAGACAGTGACCCAAGCCGGGAATCGAACCCAGGTCCCTGGAGCTGTGAGGCAGCAGTGCTAACCACTGTGCCACCGTGCCGGCCATCTGGTTCCCTAATGTCCTTTAGGGAAAGAAATCTGCCGTCCTTACCCGGTCCAGCCTATGCGTGACTCCAGGCCCACAGCAATGCAGTTGGCTCTGAATTACCCTCTGAAATAATGTGGTCAGCCACTCAGTTCAAGAGTAATTAGGAATGGACAACAAATGCTGGCCTTACTCGTGATGCCCACATCCCATGAAAGAATAACTATTAGAATTGAAACACAGAAGACTATTCAGCTCACTGAGCCTGTGCTGATGCCGACTCCACAGGAAGTATCTATTTAAATCCATTTGAAATATTCACATGAAAGTACAGTACCACGTGCCCACAAAAACCAAGCCAGGCTTCAGGCTACCTGTCTCCCATCTGTTATGGGGGGATGTGCAGTTCTGAATTGAGTCAGTTATTTTGTTATTTTTGTCTGGTGCCTGGAGTCAAGTCTTCCATCACTACCTCTGATTATCCCATTAGCATGCTGAGGCAGAGAGGCTGGGAAGGAAGGGACTGTCAGAGACAATAATTCACCAGAAAAATTGTGAGGAAATTGTAATCCGACTGAGCAAGTGAATTACATAAAATGTTCATTCACAGCGCAAGATATGTGGGGGGCCTTTAACTCCTCACTTTATTTTAAATATAAGAATTACAATGTTCCATCCCCTCCATGTTTGTGTATGTGTGTGTGTGTGTGTGTGTGTGTGAAGACACTGATATCGCCACCTTGGTTTTATCTCCAGGCTGTGTGACAGTAGTCTGGGAGTAGTTGAGATCCTCCTTGGCTATAGTCTCCCTAAGGTAAAGCGGGCGTAATGGCCAAGGTTCCTGTTTCTGATAGATGTCCAGTGAGCCTTGCTGGAAGTAGGTGAACAGAGGGCCAGGATCAGTGTCAGCCTCAACTGCGATGCCATTCATAGTCAAAGTGCATCTAATCTCTCACCTGAAAATGGACATATGGCCAAAGTATTGGATGACATCTATTTCCCACAGAACCAAATGGGTGTGTTTTTTTTTATTCATTCACGGGACATGGGCGTCACTGGCCGGCCAGCATTTATTGCCCATCCTTAGTTGCCCAAGGGCAGCTGAGATCCAACCACATTGCTGTGGCTCTGGAGTCACATGTAGGCCAGGCCGGGTAAGGATGGCAGATTTCCTTTCCGAATGGACATTAGTGAACCAGATGGGTTTTTCTAACAATCGATAATGGTTTCATGGTCATCCGTAGATTCTTAATTCTAGATGTTTTTGTTGAATTCAAAGTCCACCTTGTGCCCTGGTGGGATTCGAACCCAGGTCTTCAGAGCATTAGCTGAGTTTCGGGATTAATAGTCTTGCAATAATACCACTAGCCCATCACCTCCCTCTAAGGGAGTCAGTGCCCAAAGGTGAGGGGGTATAGGAGCAATAATGGGGAATTGGGGGGAACAGCAAAACAGTTGGTAAGTGAAAAAACACTTCATTGTATGTCTGTGCTTCCTTTGGTTAACCAAATAAACTAAATCAATAAATTACTGGATAAATTAAAATGCAGCTCCGTAAAGGGAAAAAGGCAAAATATTGCGGATGCTGGAAAATCTCAGCAGGTCTGACAGCATCTGTGGAGAGAGAGAATAGAGCCAACATTTTGAGTCAGGATCTGACAAAGGGTCATCATGACCCGAAACGTTGGCTCTATTCTCTCTCCTCAGATGCTGTCAGACCTGCTGAGATTTTCTGTTTTGGTTTCCGTAAAGGGATACCTCATCAAAGTAAACGGAATTGCAAAGGGGAAGCTTAAAACAGCAAAACAGAATGTGACTAAAGGGGTTGATAATGCATTCCAATCCCCGGGGTGGCCACTGGGTATGGAAAGCCATCCTGGTGCCCGCAGACACCCATGTGCTTCCTCTTTAGGGACACCCGGCAGCGAAGGAAGAGGGGCAGACAGTCAGGATGAATGAATCCCGCACCCCCCTCCCCCCACCCCAACCCCCACCCCCTCGACTACCCACTGCCTGAATCTACTAATGGCCAGCTTAGCTAAACCCAGGAGCAGGCCCACCATGAGGTTCTCTTCCCTCCCTCGTGCACCGGGGATGTATGTGTGCTCCCGGGGGATAATGATTGGGAACAAGCGCTTCGTATGGGAGACAGAAGGGTTAATTATGGTCTTTGATTTATGATAATGTTGTGACTTTGACACGCCAGATTTCCACATCAAGGCCACGTCTTTCTGCGGGCTGCAATCATCAAGTGGTTATTATCCCAAAGCGTTCAGGAAGTAGTTAAGGGAAGAGAATTGCTGCCTTTGTCACTGTTTATTTAACAAAACATCGCCTTGTAGAGAGAAAAGGAAGCAGCAGCGCTGGAGTTCCACACAAACGCTGCCTCAAAACCCTCCTTATCAATGTAATAATGTGACCAAGAACCACTGACCGAAAGAAAAAGCTCAGAGTCACGCTTGAAGTGGAGACTGATATATTTACCAGAATAATATCAGGCATTCATTGGGGGATGAGAGTGTTTACCTCGGATTTAAGACGCCACTGTGTTTGGCTGAGATTGTCAGAATTAAAACCTTCAGGCGTGATTCCCAGCTCCAAACAATTACTCATATCATTTTCTTTTTGTTTAAAGATTGAACTGCTCTTGCACATTGAACCCTGCAGTTAGTTGACTCACGCTGTAATTATCCCACAGAGTTGATACTTTTGAAGGACAAGGAAAGGCAGCTCTCAGTCAGTTGAAGGGCAGTTGAAATATTTTTCTTCCTCCCAAAAAAACTTGAGCTGATCTTGAAGGGCATGAGGCCGGTGAGATGAAGTTGATGATCAGCCCCCAATGTGTAAACTGCAACACAACAACCATCCTGCTGGGCACGCTGATGGAAAGGGAGATATTAAAGCAAATGCCACACTCATTGTATTAGTGAGTGACTTCCCCCCCAATGGCTTAACTTAACCCAGGCAACTTTGTCTGTGTGACAGAGTGAAGGAGTGTGAGTGTGGAGCGGCACGGTAGCACAGTGGTTAGCACTGCTGCTTCACAGCTCCAGGGACCCGGGTTCGATTCCCGGCTTGGGTCACTGTCTGTGTGGAGTTTGCACATTCTCCTCGTGTCTGTGTGGGTTTCCTCCGGGTGCTCCGGTTTCCTCCCACAGTCCAAAGATGTGCGGGTTAGGTTGATTGGCCATGCTAAAATTGCCCTTAGTGTCCTGGGATGTGTAGATTAGAGGGATTAGTGGGTAAAATATGTAGGGATATGGGGGTAGGGTCTGGGTGGGATTGTGGTCGGTGCAGACTCGATGGGCCGAATGGCCTCTTTCTGTACTGTAGGGTTTCTATGATATGTGTGTGTGTGTGCGTAGTGTGTGAGTGAAGGGGTGTGAGTATATGTGTGTATGTGAGTGAAGGGGTGTGAGTATATGTGTGTGTGTGAGTGAAGGGGTGTGAGTATATGTGTGTATGTGAGTGAAGGGGTGTGAGTATATGTGTGTGTGTGAATGAAGGAGTGTGAGTATATGTGTGTGAGTATGTGTGTGAGTGAAGGAGTGTGAGTATATGTGTGTGTTAGTGAAGGATTGTGAGTATATGTGTGCGCGCGTGTGTTTTAGAGTGAAGGAGTGAGTATATGTGTGTGTGCATGCATGTACGTGCGTGTGTGTATGTGTGAGTATACATGTGTGCATGAGAGTGAAGGAGCGTGAGTATATGGAGGTGATCTTACCTTCTTGCCCACCCAATGGGAGGATCGAGCTGGTAAGATCGTGAGAGAACTGGAAAATTGGGTTCGCGCCTGATTTCTCGCCTCTCGCGATCTTACCGACACTGGATATCCTGTGAGGTCAGCCTCACGCCTGAAATGGGTAATATTTTAAATATTACAAGTGAACCTGGGATGCAATTGTTGGGCACGCTTGCCTTAGCGTTCTCACCGGCGAGGACCACGTGTGGTCCCCATCAACGGGGGCCAGTCACGATGGCCTCACTGGTAGGACGGGAGGCCACTGAGGCCCCCCCAAGAAGTCGGGGGCAGGAGGATGCACCTTGGGCAGCATCAACCTGGCACCCTGGCACTGTCCACCGGGCATCGTTGTACTGCCAGCTTGGCACACTGGGCACAGGGCAACACCAGGGGGCCGGGCTATGATGGGGCAGGCCCTGACAGGGCAGGCCTTAATGTGGAGCTGAGTGGGGGATGCTGCACACTCTGCAACCGGGATCGGGGCAGGGGGAACACTCTGTGCTCTACAACTGGCAATCAGCCACTCTGTGTGGGGGAGGACGATTGACCTGTGCGGGACTGGGGCGATCGGACAGCTCATGCAGGGAGTGGTGGTGATGGTCCAGTCCATGTGGGGGTGGGGGGGAAATCGGCCATGGAGGGCAGCAATAGCAGGGGGGGCGGTGTGGGGGGGGTACAATCGGCTGCGGAGGTCAGCTACAACTGGAGGAAGGCAGTGACAGATTTGCCTGTTACGTGCAATAGCACAGAACAGAGAGATGTGTGCATGCGCAATGGTACCCTCTGCTGCAAAGCCGCCCCTTCCCCCTGCTGGCGGGAAACACATCTCGCTTCATTCTTTCCTCAAAGTGTGGTAAAATTGGATTTTTAACTTGCTCAAAAATCAGTGCGATTCTCTCCCGTTTTCACATTCGTTCAGTACTTAGAATTTTTTTGGGTAGATCGTCCCCTATGTATGTATTTGTGAGCGAAGGAGTGTGAATATATATGTGTGTGTGAGAGAGAGTGAGTATATGAGTGTGTGTGAGAGAGAGGAGTGTGAGTATATGTGTATGTGTGTGATGGAGTGTGAGTATATGTGTGTATGTGAGAGAGTGAAGGCGTGTGAGTATAAAGTAGTTATTTTATTAGTCACGAGTAAGGCTTACATCAACACTGCAATGAAGTTGCTGCAAAATTCCCCTAGTTGCCACAGTCCGGCGCCTGTTCGGGTCAAATTGAACCCAGGTCCCTGGCGCTGTGAAGCAACAGTGCTAACCACTGTGCTACCACTGAGCTACTGTGTGTGTGAGAGAAAGAGTATGTGTGTGAGAGTGAAGGAGTGTGAGTATATGTGTGTGGGTGAGTATATGTGTGTGTGAGAGAGGAGTGTGAATATATGTGTGAGAGAGTGAAGGAGTGTGAGTATATGTGTGTGTGAGAGAGTGAGTATATGTGTGTGTGAGAGAGGAGTGTGAATATATGTGTGAGAGAGTGAAGGAGTGTGAGTATATGTGTGTGTGAGAGAGTGAGTATATGTGTGTGTGAGAGAGGAGTGTGAATATGTATGTGTGACAGAGAGAGGAGTGTGAGTATGTGTGTGTATGAGAGAGAACGTGATGGAGTGTGAGTATATGTGTGTGAGTGAAGGAAGGTGAGTATATGTGTGTGAGAGAGTGTGAGTATATGTGTGTGTGAGTGAAGGAGTGTGAATATATTTGTGTGAGAGGAGTGTGAGTATATGTGTGAGAGAGAGAGAGAGAGAGGAGTGTGAATATCGTGTGTATGTCTCAGTTCCCCTTTGTGAAACTAAATTAAACGCTTATTCTGCTTCATTGCCCTCTTAGTGACTAAACACAGGCTGCGGAACTTTGCATTATCGATTAACAATTAAAATTCAGCCTCCGCCTCCCCCGTAAAGTTGCTGCAATCATTCCTCACAGTTTATAGTTGTAAGCAAAATTAACGCAATTATAATATAATCATCATTAGCACCAGGATCTGTGGCAGAGTGTGTGTATGTGTGAGGGAATAACCTCTCCATTAAGGGGAGAACACCTTCAGTGGGATTCTCTGATAAAAGAGACATGAGTTAGGAAGAAATTGATCTTTTATCATTCTGATTTGACTTGGTCCCGGGTGTCAGCCTTCCTGCTTTCTGAATGAATGTTGATTTCGGCTGCTGTACATGTTGAAGAGGCGGGGAAGTGAAGTGGAAAGGCAGCTCCTTGGGAATGTGGAAGTTTGTAAGTTTGTTTTCCCTGGAGGAGGCGGGGGGGGGGTGGGGGGGGGGGGGCTCCCCCTGGAGGAGGCGGGGGGGGGGGCTCCCCAGCCACGCCCCTCCATGTCACTCAGCATTCTCTCTGAAGATTGGTGTGAAGGAATTGGTCGCAGCTCCTTTACTCCCACGATGATGATGAGTGGTTGCTGCCCCTATAAAGGGGGATGTCTGGAGTGAGGTGGGGAGGGGGTGAATGTGCTGCTCAGGTCGGCAGGAGGGTGGAACTTGGCTTTGCTCAGAGAGGAAGGGTGCGCGTTGATAACCATGGGACCCCTGGGGTACGTTCAGCCCTGCCTGGCCGCCGCCTGCCTCTGCCTCCTGGTCCGGGGCAGCAGCCTGAACCGAGCCGAAGGCTGGGGCTCTCTGAAGAACGATGCGACGGAGATCATCCCCGAGTACCCGGTGATTCCCACCGAGATGAGAAACCACAGCGTTAACCAGGCGAAACACGGGGGCAGGCGGAGAAGCCAGTCCCTGCAAGTGAGGGGTAAGGAGGCAAACCATCCTTCAAACCATTAGATAGTGAGATATGGAATATCACTGCTCGTTACAGGTGATAAAAGAGCTTTGAGATATTCTGAGATAGTGAAAGCGGTGATATAATGTACAATATAAATCCAAACGATGCAAATAAGAAAGTTAATTAAATAAAACTTCAAATGAAAATCCCAATTTCATATACAATATCAATCCAAAATATGCATTAAATAAGAAGTTTATTAAAATAATACTTTAAAAATTAAAATCCCAATTTCGTATACAACATCCATCCAAATTATGCAGTAAATAAGAAAGTTTATTAAAATAAAATTTAAAATATAATCCCAATTTTGTATACAATATCCATCCAAATTATGCGTTAAATGAGAAAAAGTTTATTAAATTAAACTTAAAAATATAATCCCAATTTTGTACACAATATCAATACAAAATATGCATTAAATATGAAAACGTTTATTAAATTAAACTTTTAAAAAAATTAAATTTCCAATTTAATTCGCCCCTCACCATTTCTAGCATTGACTTTGTCTCTCCTTCCCACTCTTGTGTATATTTATTTCTGGGGATTGCGTAAGAAATCTGTTTCTCTTCTAAGTTTTCTTCTTATAATCTTTAAGAATGGCGCGCCTGCCGTGTTATAGCCAGTAGCAGCACTGTCAGATATTAAGGTGCAGCAATCTATATTATTTAGGTTTATCCTGCAGCTCTTGTTTCGTTACACACACCCCGAAATCAGTCAGCATTCCCTGGTTCTCTTCCCTGTGTAGTTTCCGCGTCACTCCCTTTGACTGCTTATTAATGATTGTGGCAAAGTCTTTGGCAATTTGTACATCATAAAAACAGGGGTGTTGCAGTAAAATTTCAACGTGAAGGTATCTGTGATTCTGCATCAAGCATGCATCCATCACACAGCAGAGTTCTCCCGTCAGACTCACTGCTTGTCACAGATGTAAAATGATCTGGGAAAATATTGAGGAGCCCTGAATGGGTTTTTGTAACTTTTCAATGGAAGTGGGCAGTTTCTGCAAGGAGAGGTTTATGTCAAAGCTGCAGGTTGAAAATCCATTTATTCACCTGGAACCTAACAGTTACAAACAGTAAATCTTGGCAGTTTATAACAATAAACAGAAAATGCTGGAAGATCTCAGCAGGTCTGACAGCATCTGTGGAGAGAGAATAGAGCCAACATTTTGGGTCTGGATGATCCTTCATCAGAGCTCTTTTGTGGGCGCTATCCCCTCTCTCCAGGTGCTGTCAGACCTGCTGAGTTTCCCCAACATTTTCTGTTTTTGTTTCAGATTCCAACATCCGCAGCATTTTGCCTTTTATCTTTTCAGTTTATAGCTACTGTGTCTAGAATCGCCTGAATTTTTCTATGTAGCCCAGCAATCTTAAAGACTCTGTCCCAGTTACCAACACCAACCAAGCTATACGCCAGACTGAGGCTGCCTGTGAGCAATGCCTTGGGCGCTCCATCAGTGCCACAAAAATACCACCAGTTGTTCATCTTCCTGTTTATTTTTCATTATATTTGATGGTATTTTGTTTTCGATTTTCATGAGCACAGCATAAGGTGCAGTGTAAACTTTTCTGCATTGGATTTGTATAGGTTCTGTACTAAGTTACTGTTATGTGGTCACGTGCCGGGGCTGGTTCAGTCAAGGTGTGTGTGTGTGTGTATTTGATGTTGAAGTGCACTCAATCTGGATTCAGCCAGCAGTTTGCTCAGCTTGAAAGGGGACTGAAAAGCCAGTTTGTATGAAAACAAACACACCAGAACGGTAGTTCCAAAGCATTCAGCGACTGCCGGGTGACATAGCTTTTATATAGTTTGTTAACTAAACAGTGAGGTTTCCACAGTCTTCCCAACATTCAGTGGAACTGCGCTCCCGCAGCAGCCAAGTCATTCAATATAGGTCTCCACTCTATGCTCATTCTGTCTGTTAAGATGGCACGGTGGCACAGGTGGTTAGCACTGCTGCCTCACAGTGCCAGGGACTCGGGTTTGATTCCCGGCTTGGGTCACTGTTTGTTTATGCGGAGTCTGCACGTTCTCCCTGTGTCTGCGTGGGTTTCCTGAGTGCTCCAGTTTCCTCCCATAGTCTGAAAGACGTGCTGGTTAGGTGCATTAACCATGCTAAATTCTCCCTCCGTGTACCCGAACAGGCGCTGGAGTGTGGCAACCAGGGGATTTTCACAGTAACTTCATTGCAGTGTTAATGTAAGCCTACTTGTGACACTAACAAATAAACTTTCGGCTCGCTTTAATGCTTGCTTTTGTATGACATGCCATGACTTCAAATCATCTCAAGATGCCTTGTACAATTGAATAGTTTGAAGTACAGTGATTCTTATTATATCGGTGAAGTGTGAGAAGATGAGTGCTTATACTAGAAGAGTCCATCTTTTAATACGAGCAAAATGTTTCTGAGTGACATATAACTCACTATGGCGATTAGCAGGGTAAATACATGGGGTTACGGGGGTAGGGCTTGGATGGGATTGTTGTTGATGTTGGCTCGATGGGCTGAATGGCCTCCTTCTGCACTGTTGCTCTTCTAATATTTTTGACCTCCTTTTCTTAATTCTGTTGTTTCGATCAGTAACATGGAGAAATATGCCTGAGAATAATTTAATCTCCACTCCTGTATATAAACTATCATTTTATGTGGATTGCTGGGGGTATTGCATATATTCTGCATTTAAAAATGTGCACAAACTATTGTATGCAGACTCTATTGGTTCCTTGCTTTCCAGAATAAATTTCCATGTTTTTTTTAACTTAACAATTTAGCTAAACAGATATTCTTTATTCTAGTACAGACCTTTATAAAAGTCTGTAGCCAATAGATTTCCAAAATAAGACCTCTGGTAGTCCATGGCCAGTGACCTTGTGTGAATTTCAGTTGATGTGATTGTTGGGAAGCTGATTAAGAAATCAGTACTCAAGTTAACTGAGGAAATTGTTATATACTCACTGCTAAGGATTGTAGATGAAATGAGCTGAAATTATAGCAGTTCTTCCCTTGTAACTCACTTTATTTTATAGCCCAGAAGAATTTCAGGCTAAAGAGTATCAGGATTAACTTTCAGGTACCATGTTCTGGACATAACTGGGAGTATATTCTCTTCCGCAATTAATGAAGTTGTGTTTGACTTTCTGATGTTTCGTCATCGACTCCTTCTGAGTGTTGTGAAAGAGATTGTGCCAAGTCCAAAGACGTGTGGGTTAGGTTGATTGGCCATGCTAAATTGACCCTAGTGTCTGGGGGATTAGCAGGGTAAACATGTGGGGTTACAGGAATAGGGCCTGGATGGGATTGTGATCGGTGCAGACCCGATAGGCTGAATGGCCTCCTTCTGCACTATAGGGATTCTATATAGTCTTCTATAGTCTTGAGACATCAGTTAACACCTACTCCTGAAGCTTCTGTGAGCTTATCCAGTGAAGAGCTGTGCCAATGGGCCAGGATCTTTGGCCCATCCCTGAGGCAGGGCACTGGAACCTTGGCACGGTAGCCTGGCATTAGGGAAGGGGGAATTCTCCATGATTCCCATTCCCAACTGCTATCCTGTCACCCCAACTGGAAAAGTGCGTGTGTTGGGTGCGGACAGGGTCAGGGCAGCGATTGTGGCTTTCTCCCCTGTGACCTGTCAGCCTGCTTACACTTACTCTGCCGGTTCACAAACAGGACTATGTGCTGAGGGATGCACTAAAGTCTGGGGCAGGTGCTGCGGTGGTTCAAGGGGAAAGGTCACTGTCTAAGGCCTCTCAGCCATAGTGCACTGGGGGGTTGGAAAATTAGTAGAAGCCCCCTTGGGCTGTACGCCGAACATTGAATATAAATACAAAAATATTGAAATTGTGTGGAGGCAACTAAAGAGAGGAGTGTAAAGGAAAGTTGATAATTTTTCAATTTGAAATGTTTTGCCCCCAGGTTATGTGCCTAATATGAAATGTACACTGAAAATATCACAAGAATTACATAGTGAGTTTTGTAGCACTTTCAGTATATTACATTTTGTAATGTACTTGTACAAATTTTATGAATAAAGAATATTTGAGAGTGTGGGAGGAATGTAAAGTTTATTTATTAGTGTCACAAGTAGGCTTACATTAAAACTGCAATCCCCTAGTCTGTAGGCCAGACCAGGTAAGGATAGCAGATTTCCTTTCCTAAAGGGCATTAGCAAACCAGATGGGTTTTTCCAACAATGGTTTCATGGTCATCAGTAGAGTCTTAATTCCAGATTTTTTTTTATTGAATTCAAATTTCACCATCTGCTGTGGCGGGATTCGAACCCAGGTCCCCAGAACATTAGCTGAGTTAATAGTCTAGTGATAATACCACTAGGCCATCGCCTCTGCCTGATTTTCAGTGATGATGCCTTTGTCTGTATTATACACGTAACTGTTTTCCCAGTGCCTTTGTACTAATCAATCTCTCATGTCTCTCCCTCTGCAGGTGCAACAGAATTGAGCTGCAGAGAGCTTCGATCCACCAGGTACATATCAGACGGCACATGCCGCAGTGTGAAGCCAGTGAGGGAGCTGATTTGCTCCGGTCAGTGTTTGCCAGCTCACCTCCTCCCCAATTCCATAGGCCGGGTTAGGTGGTGGAGCCGACATCAGACCTCCGACTACCGGTGTGTGCCGGCCCACTCGCGCACCCAGCGTGTCCGGCTAGAGTGCCAGAACCAGCAGACTAGGACCTACAAAATCCAGGTGGTGACTTCCTGCAAGTGCAAAAGGTATTCCCGCCACCACAACCAGTCGGATAATAAGCAGTTCGGGAAGGGAGCTGTCTCGAGGCGGAGAAAGAGCAAGAAGAAAGCTACACCCCCCAAAAACAGAGGCAAAGGCAACCACCATGATCAAGCTGACCAATATTAGAACTTAATATCATGTTTCATACGATGCTTCACTTTACCGAAAGTCAGTGCTGGATAAAAAGTCAATATAGTTCCATTTTCTAAAGCACTTATTCTAATGTGCATCTCACCCAGCATGTAGTAACGATTCTTTAAAATCTGCAGGAGCTTTGCACTCCCTACTTAGTCTGGGGTTAAGTATTTACAAACTGAATAAAATGTCCTGACAAAAGTGTATTATTATTATAGGATATCTTATTCAGAAATTGTCATAGAATGCTTCACTTACTTTTTGAAACAAATTCGACATGTTTTATGGAGAGCCTAAAAATGCTACAGTCTGTTAGTATATCTACCTGGGTATAATACTCGCTAGGACAGCTTTTTATACAGTATTTAATTTGGAATGAATGTTGGCACTGTTTGCAAGCATAGATGTAGTTATGCAGTTGGAAAAAGGCTCTACGTCATTTGAGCCGGTAACAGTTCAACTCCAGATTAAACACCGAGAGAGGCTAATGTAAGCGGAGAGTCTAAATTGGTTCCATAGACCTCTATTTGCTGATATGGTAGAACAAATTTCCTAATTCTGAAATAGAAGACTGTTGATACTGGGAATTTGAAATAAAACCAGCAAATGCTGGAAATGTTCGGCAGCATCTGTGGAGAATTAATTTTTGAGTCACTTGCCTGACCACCTTAATTCCGTTTCTATCTGAATAGAAGCTGATTGATTGATTTATTTCCATCTTTTCTGGCTTTCTACCCTGTTCACAAGCAACGGGCACTAATGTAAATTTGCAATTGTGTGCCCCTGCACCCTCCCCTCAACCCCACGTCTTGCTGTAGTATAAGCAGGGACATTGAACTAAGGGTAGGCCAAAAACTGAACAAAGAACAACTGATCTGTAATTTCACAGGGAAATAGAAACTCAACTATCTGTGTACCGGACATGTTGACCGCAGGGTTAGGAATCGGAATCCCACTCCCAGCTGATTCCTATCCATCCATGATAACCGTCAAGGGTACATTCCACAGACCATAGCTACCAATCCTCGCGAGCGGGAGAAGATGCACTCGTCAGGGGGAAGAGAGGAAGGTAGAAAAGAATAATCATCCAAGAACAACTTGTAAATTCTTATTTGATGTATATATCAGATATTTGGTACTTAAAGATTTACACAGCAATTTCTGAAAAACCTAGGCTTCTGAAGTAGTTGTGTGTAAGGGACACCGCGCACAATCTTTGACCCTCTGCTCCTATGAAAAACAGTCTTTACAATTTTTCTTTGTGAATATTTTTACCCACTACATTTATTATAATTTTTATTGCTTTAGCGTCTGCTTCTTCCAATGTTGCCAACCTGTGATAATAAATGGTAATTCACTGTACACATCTCAAAGCATTACACATTGTTCATTAATTTAATAGGACATGCAATCCATACCAATGGCTATTTTGTGAAGTTGTGTTTCAGAGCTCTTTGTATGAAGTTTTATGTGTAATATTTCCACTGTGTGCTTGAAAATGGGACAAGAAACGTTGTAGCCTCTTAAAGGGATTTTGAGATAAGCGGCCAAAGTGGGTACACACAAGTAATTGTTTAAAACAAATGAATCATATTTATTTTTCTCATTTAAATTATTTATACTGCCATGTTTCATGTAGATGTGTGAGAACTATTCTTGCCATATAAAGTATTGTATTATTGCAGACTTTTAAATGTCATCAAAATAAAGTAGCCAAAACTGACATAAACCATGTCCTTGTCGTGTTTTATGATCATTAGTCATCCCAATTGCATAAATCAAATAAGTTAGCTGGCAGAGAGAATACATTGAGCAACAGAAAGACCAGAAGAAGCCTGTTCTGTACGTCAACTACAGAGCACCATATGACCACATATGGCATCATGGATGGTAAACTGGCACTGTGTGATTCTATCACATAGGGGAAGAGATGGCCTATTGGTATTATCGCTAGACTATTAATCCAGGAACTCAGCTAATGTTCTGGGAATCTGGGTTCAAATCCCACCACGGCAGATGGTGAAATTTGAATTCAATAAAAGAATATCTGGAATTAAGAACCTACTATTGTCGGAAAAGCCCATTTGATTTACTAATGTCCTTCAGGGAAGGAAATCTTCTGTCCTTACCTGGTCTGGTCTACATGTGACTTTAGACCCACAACAATGTGGTTGACTCTCAATTACCGTCTGAAATGTCCTAGCAAGGCACTCAATTCAAGGACGACTAAGGACAGGCAATAAATGTTGGCCAGCCAGCGACGCCCATGTTCCACGAATGAATAAAACCCTTCACAATCAATCAGTTTGCATGATTTCCCAGTGTCTGCATGGGATTCCTTCAGGTGTTCCAGTTTCCTCCCACAGTCCAAAGGATGTGAGGGTTAGGTTGATTGGCCGTGCTAAATTGCCTCTTAGTGTCAGGGGTCTAGCAAGGTAAATATGTGGAGTTACGGGGATAGAGCCTGGGTGGTATTGTTGGTGCAGGCTAGATGGGCCGAATGACCTCCTGCACTGTAGGGATTCTATGATTTTGAAGTATAGTCACTGTTTTAACAGCAGTCAACTTGCAACAGCAAGGTCCCATAAGTAACAACATAAATTACCTGATTATCTTTTTTAAATTATATTGCTTGTTGAGTAAATGTGGGCCAGGAGAGGTCCCCTTTTCTAATCTATTTTGTGGGTGTATGGTTGGATGTGACACAATCCAAAATTGGCCAAGCAAGCCACTCAGTTCAAGGGTGACTAGGGATGGGCAATAAATGCTGGCCAGCTAGCGACACCCAGGTCCCACAAATAAAAAAAATGGACATGTGTTCAGTTAGATTTGAGGTGGTACTCCAAAAAGAAAATATTGAAAATATATTGGGGTCACTAGGAACGATAGTTTGCTGGGAGTACATGGATTATGTGATGCTTTCACAGATACCATGATAGCTTTTTAAAAACCTCAAATTACTCCATTGCTTTCCCCAATAGTTTCAGTTACGGGAATTAGGGTTGTATTCTCCAATAGATAGTAGAAGCACTGGTCAGCCTTGTGGACACTTTTCCAACCTTCTTTCCACCTGTTCATTGACCAGAACAATATAATTCTTAAGATGTGTTGTTGCTATGTATTGGGTTCCTAACCATTGCTATGCTGGGTTACGTAATGGAATACATTACTGAGGATATCAGATGGATTTACCCTGGGATTCCTTCTTGTTTACATAGTACAACTATAGTATTTACATTATTCAGCTAAATTAGAATTGGAGCACAATTCTCTCAAGTATTTGTGAAATGCTATTTCTCTCACTGAGGTGGGAATATTGAAAACAATATTTTAAACAGTTACAGATATTGCAGTGCAGAAACACAAATCAGATCAAATTGAAATCAAACATTAATACACATGCATTATATTTCTATAAATTAAAATGGTGGCACAGTGGTTAGCACTGCTGCCTCACAGCGCAAGGGACCCAGGTTCAATTCTGGCCTCGGGTGACTGTGGGGAGTTTGCATGTTCTCCCCGTGTCTGCGTGGGTTTCCTCCGGGTGCTCCGGTTTCCTCCCACAGTCCAAAGATGTGCGAATTACGATGATCAGCCATGCCAAATTGCCCCTTAGTATCAGGGGGGCTAGCAGAGCAAATATGTGGGGTTACGGGAATAGGGCCTGAGTGGGATTGTTGTCTTGATAGGCCGAATGGCCTCCTTCTACACTATGATTCTATGAATGGTAAAACTATTCTTTTTGCTGGTTTTACAATTTTTTGATATCTTCATCGATCATCAAGAAAATAGACCTGCGCACTATTAATATCGATACAGAAGCTGAAAGAAAATGCTGGGTTATGAGCTTCTTGACTCATTGTTATTTTTAAACGATTGAACGGGTGGTGAAGGAGAAACTATTTCCATTTCATCTCATCTTTCAATTAGGCATGTTATAACCCTCAGGACTCAACATTGAGTCAATGATTTTAGCCTGTGATCATTCTGCTCCATCTTTCCATATCCCATACATTTCTTGCCTCAATGCACTAGCCCTTCCTCCCTCTTCCCCCCTCCTGCCCCTCTTTCCCACACCAGGCCATCTGTCTCATTCTCCTAAGATTGCTACATCTTGTTGTAATCTCTCACAGCTGCAGTTTAATATCCAACACATTTTTCCCTCTCTTTAGTTCTGATGAAGAGTCAGATGGACTCAAAATGTTAACTGCTTTCTCTTCCTTAAGATGCTGCCAGACCTGTGGAGTTTTTCCATCATTCTCTGTAACTGTTTCCATTGTCTGGAGGTTTAAGGACACAGCTCCCACAGTCCAAAGATGTACAGGTTAGGTGGATTGGCCATGCTAAATTGCCCCTTAGTGTCAGGGGGATTAGCAGGGTAAACATGTGGGGTTACGGGCATAGGGCTGAGGTGGGATTGCTGTTGGTACAGGCTCGATGGGTCGTATGGCCACCTTCTGCATTGTAGTGATTCGATGATTCGATGATTCTATGATTTAAGATAATTGGCAAATCAAATTAAGGCAGGATTTTTTTTACACTGTGTATTATCACAATCCAGAATATTTGGTGGAAGATTAGCTTTCATAGGGGAATTAGATATATACTTGAAATGGGAGAGTTTGCAGTGCGATGGGGCAAAGAATGTTGTGGCCCTAACCCGATATCTCTTACAGAGAGCCAGTAAAGACATGACGGGCTGAATGACTTTCTTCTGTAGGTCTGTGAATCCATTCTCTCTAATTCAGCTTTCGCATTAGAAGCATTCAGAAATTATTTTGTTCATTGCTATCTGATGTGAAATGCAGATGTTTTGAAAGCTGCCAATGATTTCAGTTTTCAGAACCCAACACTTATCAATTGTGAACAGAATCAGAGTTTGTTGGAACAAAAACTTTCTTTGTGTAATTTCCATTTTCAACTGCATTTCTCACCACCTGATATCTGACACATCTCAGTTATTGTGACATTGAGTAACCCTACATGGACAGAATCCTCATTATTGCTGAAAGAGCGGCACGATGGTACAGTGGTTGGCACTGCTGCCTCACAGCGCCAGGGACCTGGATTCGATTCCTGGACTGGGTCACTGTCTGTGCAGAGTCTGCACATTCTCCCTGCGTTTGCACGAGTTTCCTCCGGGTTCTCCGGTTTCCTCCCACGGTCCGAAAGACGTGCTGGTTAGGTGCATTGGCCATGTTAACTTCTCCCTCACTGTACCCGAACAAGTGGCAGAGTGTGGCGACTAGGGGATTTTAACAATTACTTCATTGCAGTGTTAATGTAAGCCTACTTGTGGCACTAATAAATAAACTTAAAAATGCCACCTTTAAAACAGAATGTCGTTCTCTGAAATCTGTACTTCATGTGCGTGCGACAGAATAGAAACAAGTCCAGAAGAAAGGTCTCCTGTGGTGGACATACAGGAACTACAGGATCAATTTCACTCCAGCTTAACATTTTCTTTGGCTCCATGAGGCACACACAGAGTTACCTGGATTGGCTTCCAAATCATCCCTGGAGCTACTCACATGTTCAGTTTAGAGTTGAAGTAATTTCCCCTGAGTGCTGACAATTGCACTTCTTTGTAACTGAAGCTAGCATTGGAGAAAGCAGCCTCACGGATCAAAAAATACATCAGAGCGTCAAGCAAGGGTTCAGCTTGACCCACTGCAGTCAATTTGCAAAGTCCTTTGGAGCTCAACATTAAAAGGGGAATTTAGTGTTGATGTGAGCAAACACCTTTGGGCCCAGTTGCCGTCCAATAGTAATAATTATATACTAGTTTGTTCACTAATTGTATTCATAGACACCCTACAGTGCAGAAGGAGGCCATTCAGCCCATCGAGTCTGCACCGACCACAATCCCACCCAGGCCCTAACCCCACATATTTTACCCGCTAATCCCTCTAACCTACACATCCCAGGATTCTAAGGGGCAATTTTTAACCTGGCCAATCAACCTAACCCGCACATCTTTGGACTGTGGGAGGAAACCGGAGCACCCGGAGGAAACCCACGCAGACACGAGGAGAATGTGCAAACTCCACACAGACAGTGACCCGAGCTGGGAATCGAACCCGGGACCCTAGAGCTGTGAAGCAGCAGTGCTAACCACTGTGCTACCGTGCCGCCCCGTATTGAAAGGATTTGCATGGTCTCTGACCCTATGTATCCATCTTGGAAGAGTAGATGTTCAGAGATGAGGTGGATTCCCATGCAATAATGTGTTTACTCCCCATCAACGGATGGATGCTTTCTTAAACTGTTTATTAACAATTTCATCTACTAATGTCATAGAAACCCTACAGTGCAGAAGGAGACCATTTGGCCCATCTGCATCAAATTTCCAAAAGAATATCTTGCTCAGGCCCATGCCCTAACTCCGAAATCCCGCACATTTACCATGGCAAACCCCCCTAATTTATGCTCCTTTGGACACTAAGGAGCAATTTAGCATGGCCAATCCACCTAACCTGCACATCTTTGGAGTGTGGGAGGAAACCGGAGCGCCCGGAGGAAACCCACACAGACACGGGGAGAATGTGCAACTCCACACAGTGACCCAAGGCCGGAATTGAACCTGGGTCCCTGGCGCTGTGAGGAAGCAGTGCTAAACATTGTGCCACTATGCCGCCCATTTTTATTTCTCCAGCTATTGATAAGCATTTATTTATTTTAGTAAGCTCTTCGCAGAAATCAAAAAAGAAAATCCAATTGTGTCAGTCTTCCAATAAAGCCATCCCGGGATGCTTCAGAGTATCTCCTTCTCCGAAGAGATGCAGAGCTCCACAGGGCAGACCTGCAACCAGAACTATTGTGTGAAAAAAAAGCCTCATGAGAAGGGAAACTGAATAGCCTAGAATTTATGAAAGTGTAAGTACATACTATGCATAATACTTACTCCAGCTCCAATATTCCTCTATTTATGAGACTGGCTCCAGGGTGACAGTGGAACTAAGTAATAATTGCTTGACTCCAGCCATAATTTTATTCAACACAACAGACATGTGGAGAATACATTCAATTCTTGCCCAAATTGAAGATCTGCTCACGTGTAAATGTTTGGTATTTTAAGTAATGATTTGCTCCATAAATTTCACAACAGCAACTGATAAGATGCTAGAATTAGGAAATTTGGGATCTGTTTGTCCAATGTAAACTGAGCCAGCAGTAATTAAAATTGTTCGCGTGTGGTAACCTACTCTGAAATTGCCAGGGACCAGTTTGTAACCTGAGTCTGCTCAATGGGACAGGCAGCAGGGATAGCTACTCTAAGCCAACTTAGGTCATTTTTACATAGCTGTCATTGACACCGGTTTGTTTGGTGACCTAAGCAGGGGGCAATGTAAGTTTCTCACCGGGTGAAACTAGCAGAGAGGTGAACGGGAGCAAGAAGAGTCCCCTAAAGGTGTGTTTGTTCATTTTCTTATACTCTCCCTGTGGTGTTTAAATAATACAATAATTTCATTGGGCAGATGCAGAGAAGCTATTTCATCTGGTGGGGCCGTGTGGAATCCACAACCTTAAACTGGAATTTTGCAGCCCTTCACGCCCCGTTGCCGCTGCAAGTGAGGATGGAGGTATTTGGCACTCAGCCAAATCTCCGTTCACTGCTCCACCCCATCCCTCCTCAACCCCTTTGTTTTCATTTTATTTAATTTTGTACTGTTCTCTACCTTTTATTTCTTTACTGTCTTTCTTTACTTTTCTTCCCCCCACTCTTTCCCCCTATTTTATCCCCCCTTTCCTTACCTTTTCTCCCTCTTTGCTTCCCCTTTCCCCCTTTTTCTCAATTTTACCTCTCTCTCACCCATTCCACCCACCCCCCCCTTCTTCAACTGTCACAGTTTACCCTCTGATTTCAGCTCCTCTGCTGTTTGGCCTTTCACACCTTCTATTCTCTCTATGGACTGCCATTAGCAGCCTTTCCCCTTGCTTTTGAGGCCATGACCCATCTTTCATTCCTTCACCCCACACATATAAATATCTCCTACTTTCTATGCTTTTTAGCTTTGACAAAGGGTCATTTGGACTCGAAACGTCAGCTCTTTTTTCCCCTTACAGAAGCTGCCAGACCTGCTGAGATTTTCCAGCATTTTCTCTTTTGGTTTCAGATTCAAGCATCCGCAGTAATTTGCTTTTATCTCTATTCACTGCAGCGGGACCAGGAAATCCCACTGGCTTGAATGGCTGGAAAATTTACCCCTTAGTCTACAGTTAAAATTAGAGCTAGTGCAACATCCAGGAATGAAAGCAGGAAACGGTTAGTCATACAAAGTGTCATTGAAATGTGGAACTTTCTCCCATAAAAGGCAAGTGCACCCTTGTTCAAATGAAATGCTCAATTCTGAGTTGATAGATTTTTATTAGGTGAGGTGAGTTTTCAAGAAAAGGCAGGTAAGAGTTAAGTTACAGATCAGTCGTGAGCAAATTGAAAGATGGAAAAATGGTAGAATAATGGTCTGTATTCCCAATGGGCAGGTAATCTTATGGGACATGATAACCTCCACACTGTCTATATTGCTGAAAGAAGACATTTTGTCGAAGCTTTTCCTCTTGCATTCATCAGGGCAATCGCAAGAATACCAATGTCATTTACACTGTGTGAGAAGAGAGTGCTGATTGGTTGGCAAGTGAACTCTGATAGGTAGAAACATCACCATGGGGAGTGCACCGGTTAATGGTGACTGACAGTTAACTGAGAAGCATTGTTTAAAAAATTAACTCGGCAGCTTGACTCTGATTGGTCAAAGCATTGCCCTGAAGAATGAACCAGCAAATGGTTATCATTTATTTTGTTTAGCTGAAACAGGCACAATGTGTGTACATATTCTGTTTGTTTGCAAAAATTATATATTAATACACAGGGTTCTGTTCTTTGCAGGTTTACAAGAATGGCTCCAGGAGTGAGAAACCTTGGTTTATGAGGATAGATCGGAGAGGTTGAGACAGTTCTCCTTGGAGAGAAGAAGGCTAAGAGGAGATTTGATAGAGACGTTCACAATATGTTGGGGCTGGACAGAGTAGAAAGGGAGAAACTGCTCCCTCTCAGAAAAGAACCAAGAATGAGAGGGCACAGATTTAAAGTGATTTGCAAAAGAAGCAAATGTGACATGATTCATTTGGGTCTGGAAATGCACTGCCTGGATCTGTAGTGGAGGCAGGTTCAATTGAAGCATTCAAGAGTGTATTAGATGATTCCATGAATAGAGAGAATGTGCAGGGGTACAGGGAAAAGGCAGGAGAATGGCACTAAGTCATAATGCTTGTTTGGAAAGCCGGTCCGGACTCGATGGGCCACTTGGCCCCCATCTGTGCCGTAACAATTCTGTGAGTCTGTGATTCTGGTATAACCATTCGCTGGTTCATTTCTCATGGTAATGTCTTACCAAATCAGATTCAAGCTGCCTGGTTTAAATTTTCAAACAATGCTTGGCAGTTATCAGTCAATCACCATTCTCCAAAGCAACAACTCCACCAATCAGAGCCCATTTGCCAACTAATCAGCTCTCTCTTCTCGTACAGTATAAAGTTGTTGTTTCCCCTGACATTAGCACTCTTGAGATTGTCCTGCTGGGTTCAAGAAGAAAAGCTTTGACAAAATGTAATTTTTCAACAATACTCAGGCTCTGTACATGGTAGCACAGTGGTTAGCACTGTTCCCTCACAGCAAGAAGTCTCACAACACCAGGTTAAAGTCCAACAGGTTTATTTGGTAGCAAATACCTTGGCCCTCACAGCGCCAGAGACCCAGGCTCAATTCTGGCCTCGGGTGACTGTGTGGAGTTTTCACGTTCTCCCCGTGTCTGTGTGGGTTTCCTCCGAGTGCTCCAGTTTCCTCCCATACTCCAAAGATGTGCGGGTTAGGTGGATTGGCCATGTTGAATTGCCCCTTAGTGTCAGGGAAATTAGGTAAATAAGTGGGGTTATGGATTTAGGGTCTGAGTGGGATTGTTGTTGGTGCAGGCTTGATGGGCTGAACGGCCTCCTTCTGAACTGTAGGGATTCTATGATTCTATGAAACACTGACACTGAAAGCAGAGTAAGAAGTCTCACAACACCAGGTTAAAGTCCCTGATGAGTGAATCACCTGATGAAGGAGCAGTGCTCCGAAAGCTTGTGATTCCAAATAAACCTGTTGGACTTTAACCTGACGTTGTGAGACTTCTTACTGTGCCCACCCCAGTCCAACGCCGGCATCTCCACATTACTGAAAGCAGAAGTCGCTTTGCCCCTTACTGAAAAGGAACCTTGTGCCCCTAATAAGATTCCCAGTGTTTAAACAAAATATTCCAAAGGAGAAGCTCGTAAGTGAATTAAATTATCTTAATGACAGGCCTTTCTATCAATTATATCTTAAGAAGGGGGTCCTATAGATGAAATTTCCAAAAATCCTGAGATTGTTTTGTTCAAACCTAAAACATGATTATAGTTATAACACCCCTATTTTAAAAATGGTTTATGGTGTTTCAAAGGCTTTGTGGACAGTAAGCAGTTATACACATTCTGAGGAGGATCATTTTGACCAGCAAGAGGCACACATAGTCAATAGGGTGATCATTAGAATACAAAGCAAAGATTCTCTATTCAACACAGCACTCCTATCTTTCCTAACTCCCATGACATTTCAGGAAATACCATAAACCCACAAATGTTAATTAGATTATTGTCGAATATGATGGTTTGAATAATTGTGGTGGTGTTAACCACTTGCCACAGGTCCTAATTTCCTTACCATTATAAGGATTGATGTATTTTTTTTTGAAGCGATGAGCCTGATATAAGAAGGATCATACACAGCGACAGCTCTGGTAAATACAGTCACTGATATATCTCAGGTTTGATCTTACTGACTATGCACTGACGTATGGAGAAGGAACCCTGTAACTGGTCCAGGGACCATGGTTCATCTAGTGGGCAAACACTTCAGGCGTTATGGAGGAACATAGAGTCATAGAGCAATACAGCATGGAAACAGGCCCTTTGGCCCAACCAGTCCATCCCGGCCATGGTGCCTCCCAGCTGGTCCCAAATTCCTCTAATCCTTTCCCATCCATGGACTTATCCAAATGCTTTTTAAATGTTGCTATCGAACCAGCCTCAACCACTTTCTCTGGCAGCTCATTCCATATACGCACCACCCTCTGCATGAAGAGGCTGTCAATCAGGTCCCCTTTAAATCTTTCCCCTCTCACCTTAAACCAATGCCCTCTAGTTTTCAATTCCCCTACCCTGGGAAAAAGACTGTGTGTGTGTTCATCCTATCTATGCCCCATGAGCATGACCTCAGCTTGGAACCATTCAAAGATTCAATTTTTGAACGATTATGAAATTGAAAAGCGAACTAAACTGAGGCTGAAATCTTACCAACCGTTCACACCATGTTCCCACTCCAGCGAAGACAGAGAATTTGGTGGCCAGCCAAATCTCCGTTCACTGCGGCGAGATGGGAAAATCCACCAGCATGAACAGTAGTAAGGTTCCAGCCTGAGTATTCAAATTTATTAAGCTCATGGGATCTCATAGAAACCTATAAAATTCTAACAGGGTTAGACAGGGTGGATTCAGTTCCCAATGGTGGGGGAGTCCTGAACTAGGGGCCATAGTTTGAGGGCCTTTTAGAACTGAGGTGAGGAGAAATTTCTTCACCCAGAGGTTGTGAATGTGTGGAATTCACTCCCACTGAATGTAGTTGAGGCCAAAACATTGTCTGATTTCAAGAAGAAATTAGATATAGCTCTTGGGGCAAAAGGGATCAAGGGATATGGGGGGAGAGGGGAATCAGGATATTGAATTTGATGATCAGCCATGATCAAAATGAATGGCAGGGAAGGCTTCAATGGCCAAATGGCCTACTCCTGCTTCTAGTTTCTATGACATGGCATTGAAATCCTGACTCTATAGAAACATTGAACTAATGAGGCAGTGCAAACTTACATGCAAAATGTTAGTGTTAAATATACGATAGAGGAACGCAATAAAGAGAAATGAGCCCTGACAGATGTGCAAAGTAAATATCCCCGTATAATTTAAGTGATTGCAAAGAAGATGAAAAGAGTAATTAAATTGAATGAAATTAGATGGAGCATATCTTGTTCTAATTGCAGACAGCAGGAAATTCTTGAGATATATAATAAGTTATCGTGTCTGCATTGAGGGGACGTGAGTAAATAAAGTAATAGATCTAGTAGAATGTTTACTGGGCTAATATCAAATTGGGTTTTTGTTGGATTAAACTGAATCTTGATATCTCAATTTGATGAGAATATCTGACAGTTAAGCAAGAGATATTCGTCAAATTTATTAATCATGCGACAAGTGGATAAAAAGCCAAATAGCTCCTTTAACTTTTTTTCTTCACAAGAGGACAATAATGATCATGGAATGCAGAGGTTTCAAACTGATATCGCCCCAATGCAGGTTTTGCTTTTCCCACATTAAGGTATTGCACAGTGCTAGCATGACTTAATGTAACAAGATGGCAGTGGATGCTCTGACCAATTCCAACCTAATTTGTTCTGTCATGGGGTGTGGGCATCGCTGGCTGGGCTAGTATTTGTTGCCCATCCCCAATTGCCCTTGAACTGAGTGACTTGCTAGGACACTCCAGAGGACGCTTAAGAGTCAACCGCATTGTTGCGGATCTGGAATCATATGTGGGCCAGACCAGGGATGGATGACAGATTTCCTTCACTAAAGTATATTAATGTTATGTATGTTGGGGCATGCCCCTGTAAGAGAATGGGTCAAATGACCCGGAACTCAAGCTCCACCTGGGTGGAGCTTGCCTAGCCAATCTCGTGCTGACTGTGCTAGAATAAAGACATGTTAATAAACTGTTCTATAGTTTACTGCTGCTAACCTCGTGGTCTTTTATTAGTCTCAATATCAGATGCTAAACGTAATAGAGAACCAAATGTTTCTTTTTACTGTAATTAATGATAGTTTCATGGCCACTATGGGTGGCATGGTGGCACAGTGGTTAGCATTGCTGCCTCACAGTGCCAAGGACCTGGGTTCGATTCCCGGCTTGGGTTACTGTCTGTGTGGAATTTGCACATTCTCCTCATGTCTGCATGGGTTTCCTCTGGGTGCTCCAGTTTCCTCCCACAGTCCGCAAGACAGGGCCATGCTCAATTCTCTTCCTCAGTGTACCCAAACAGATGCCTGAGTGTGGTGAATAGGGGATTTTCACAGCAACTTCATTGCAGTGTTAATGTAAGCCTACTTGTGATACTAATAAATAAATTTAAACTTTATGGTAGTTGGTATTCCACAGGATGTAAAGCGCTTTATGACACAAAGTACTCAGGTTAATTAGAAATGGTTATAGCAGCTACTTAACGCCATGGTGTCTAGAGCTCATAGGATTCATTTATTATTCTCCCAAGTTTTAACACTCCTAAACGACATGTGTTCTTGCAGCCATAGTCCAGTTCAAGTGACTATGAATATTCTTTTGTGTCTGGCAAACAAGAGTCGGGAATCTCACCCCAAGAACATGGCTAGGATTGTTGACTGTTAGGCGTGGTTTGGGATTAACTACGCCACAAGGTTTACTCAGGACTCCAGAAAGTTTATCTAGCTGCTTTTGCACCTTGGCGAAATTTATTTAAACCCTGTAAGCCTTGCAGAGAATATACAGGATGCAGATTATGTTGAAACCAGCTGTGACAATGAAAGCATTTCCAAAAGAGTGTTGACAATTCTTTAAGATTCACATTTCAGGAGAGTCTGGGTGTGGAATGAATCTGTCAGTGTGTTTTTAAAGGATTACAAAACTTGAGAATGAAGCGGATGCTTCACTGTTCTTCATGGGTGCACTTATACACACAAGGAGAGTGTGTTGGCTTTGCCTGAATAAATAGATGAAGTAAGCTGCTGTCAAATAGCAAGATGCCCTGGAGAAAGGCACACAAAGAAAGTGCTGTACATGAATTGCCAAGTACCTTCAGCAAGTTTGCTAGCTTATTCTAACAAATTTTTGATTTGATTTATTATTGTCACATGTATTAGTACACAGTGAAAAGTATTGTTTCTCATGCGCTATGCAGACAATTCATACCATTCATAGAGAAGGAAAGGAGGGGGTGCAGAATGTAGTGTTACAGCCATAGCTAGGATGTAGAGAAAGAGCATAATCTAAGGTAGGTCCGTTCAAAAGTCTGACAGCAGCAAGGAAGAAGCTGTTCTTGAGTCGGTTGGTACGTGACCTCAGACTTTTGTATCTTTTTCCCAACTGGAGAAGGTGGAAGAGAATATATTTGGGGGGGGGAGGGTGTGGAGTCCTAGATTGTGCTGACTGCTTTTCCGAGGCAGTAGGAAGTGTAGACAGAGTTAATGGATGAGAGGCTGGTTTGAGTGATGGACTGGGCTTCGTTCACGGCCCTTTGTAGTTACTTTTCCTGCTGCTCATTGATACTTTTCTCTTTCATTTCCCCACTCGTCGGTCTTTCTTTGCCATTTGTCGTTCCTTTGTTCCCGGAAAAAAGGCTTCAAATCCACATTAAAACGGTGACTTTTAATTGCCCTCCAAGGTGGCCTGGCAAGCAACATGTTTGTATCAAACTACTACAAGTGAAGCAGGTCAAGAAGGTGGCCCGCAATGACCTTCTCAAGGCCAACTACGGATAGGCAACAAATGTTGTTCTTACCAACGATATCCACATCCTGAGAACAAAAACCAAATTAGACTGGTCAGATTAGCTCTCATTGATCTGCTGGTGACAGCAATTTGCGACTTGTCACATTCTCCATTCGGCACAGAGATTTAGCACAGAATCCAGGTTATTATTCCAGTCCCATTCAGGAGGAGCACTGCACTGTTGGAGGTGCCACCTTCCAGATGAGAAGTTAAACCCAGGCTCTGTCTTCCCTCTCAAAGGAGCGTACTGTTTCAAAGAGGGCAGGGGAGTGGGCAATATTTGCCCCTCAGCTATCATTGTTCAAAAAAGTCATAAAAACAGAAAATGCTGGATAAACTCAGCAGATCTGGCAGCATCTGTGGAGAGAGAAACACAGTTAATGTTTCGAGTCGATTGGACACTACTACAGGTTATCTGTCATTATTGATTTTATTGGAACTTACTATCGGGAAAACATCAGCCCCAAGGATTCACTGAATGATGTAGATGTTAACCTAACAGTACTTTCTCAAATAACTTCGTCAACATCCATCATAGTAAGTGGGGATTTTAATCACAGAATTGTTAGAGTGCAGAAGGAGGCCATTTGGCCCATCATGTCTGTACCAGCTCCCTGAACGAGCATTTCACCTAATGTTATTCTCCTGTCTCCTCTTCATAATCCTGCAGATCGCGGCTTTTCAAATTACCATCCAGTTCCTTTTTGAGTGGCTCGATTGAACCTGCCTCCATCACACTCTCAGCCAGACCCTAAACCCACGCTGTGTGGAAAAGATTTTCTCATACAGCTTTTGCTACTTCTGTCAATTACTTTCAACCTGTGCCCTCTCATTCTCGATCATTTTGTGAGTGGGAATAGCTTATCCCTATGCACTTTGTCCAGGTCCTTCATGATTTTGCATCCTTTCTGTCAAATCTCCTCTCAGTCTTCTTTCATCCAAGGAAAAGAGACTCCAATTTCTTAATCTGTCTTCCTAATTTAAATTTCTCACTCCTGGATCTATTCTCATAAACCCCTGCACTCTCTCCAATTGTCTTCACATCCTTCTGGAAGTGCCACACCCAGAAAAGGATACGATATTCCAGCTAAGGTCTAACTAGTGTAGTTCAACATAACCTTCTTGCTCTTGTACTCAGTGCCACTATTGATAAAGCCAACGATACTGTATGTTTTATTAACTGCTCCCTCCTGCCACCTATAATGCTTGTGCACATATACACCCAGTTCCCTCTGCTCCAGATTTGTACCATTATTTTATATTGTCTCTCCACTGGTACTACCAACCAAAATATATCGCTTCACATTTCTCCGCATTGACATTCATCTACCACCTATCTGCCCATTCCACCAACTTGGCTATGCCGTTTGGAAGTTCAACTCTATTCTCACAGTACACAACGCTTCCAAGTTTCACATTGTCTGGAAATTTTGAAATTGTTCCCTGTGCGCCAAGATCTTGATCATCAGGAAAAGCAATGGTTCCAATACCAACCCCTGGGAAATTCCACTACAAACATTCCTCCAGCCAGAAAAACATCAATTAACCATTACCCTATGTCCTGTTACTCAGCCAATTTTGCATCCATGTTGCTATGGTCCCTTTTATTCCATGAACTATAACTTTTCTCACAAGTCTGTTGTGTGGCACAGTATCAAATGTCTTTTAATTTTGTGATTTACACCACATTAAACATTTTGCCCTCATCAATCCGTTTCGTTACCTTTTCAGAAAACTCCTGCAAGTTAATTAAGACAATAGGTGGGATTCTCTGGCCGTTCACTGGTTGTGGGACTTTCTGACCACATGTACCCCTGCCCGTGGTTTCCCAGTGGTGTGGCATGCTTCAATGAGAAATCCCATTGATGGCTGCGGGACCAGAGAATCCTGCCACCAGCGAGTGGCGCGCCACCTCCCACCGCCAAGAAACACATGGCTATGAGGCTGGAGAATCCCGCCCAATTTTCCCTTCTGAAATCCATGGTGGTTCTCCTTAATTAATCTGCATTTGTCCAGGTGACTATTAATTCTGTTACAAATTATAGTTTTGAGATGTTTCCCGACCACCAAAGTTAACCTGACTGGACTGTAGATACTGGGGCTTATCCTTACACCCTTTTTTGAACTAAGGCATAATGTTTGCAATTCTCCGGTCCTCTGGGACCACTGCTAAGTTGAAAGAAGTCTGAAAAATCAAGGCCAGTGCCTCTGCAATTTCCACCCTCACTGATCGCTTAGTATCCTTGGATACATCTCAACTGGTCCCAGCACCATGTCAACTTTACGGCCTATCCAATATCGCCTCCTTATCAATTTTAAACTCTTCTAGTGACTAAATATCCTCCTCTTTCACCATAATCTGTAAGGCATCTTCTTCCTTGGTAAAGACAGATGCAAAGTATTCATTTAATACCAGCCATGCCCCCTCTGCCTCCATGTGTGAGTACCCTTTTTTGAATCGTAAAATAGAATCATAGAATCCCTACTGTGCAGAAGGAGGCCATTCAGCCCATTGAGTCTACACCAACAACAATCCCACCCAGGCCCTATCCCCATAACCCCACATATTTACTGTACTAACCCCCCTGACACTAAGGAGCAATTTAACATGGCCAATCAACCTAACCCGCACATCTTTGGAATGTGGTAGGAAACTGGAGCACCCGGAGGAAACCCACGCAGACACGGGGAGAACGTGCAAACTCCACACAGACAGTTACCTGAGGCCAGAATTGAATCTGGGACCCTGGCGGGGTGAGGCAGCAGTGCTAACCACTGTGTCACTGTTCCGCCTGGTCTTTATTGTCCCTAATTGGCCCAACTCCTCCTTTTAACATCATTTTGCAATTTATATGCCTATAGAAGACTTTGGGATTCCCTTTTATGTTAGCTGTCAGTTTCTTTTCAAACTCCTGATTTGCTTCCCTTATTTGTTTTTCACCTCTCCTCTGAACCTTCTGTATTCAGCCTAATTCTCAATTGTAATTTCTACCTGACACCAGGTATAAGCACAGTTTTTAATTCATGCCCCCACTGTAATCCAGGGAGATCTGTATTTGTTCATGCTACCTTTCAGTTTTGAGGGAATGTACCTTGACTGCACCCATTGTTCAGCTACCATTTTTCCTCCCAACCTTTGGCTCCAATTCACTTGACCAAGTCCTTCCCTACCCCATTGAAGTTGGCTATTCTCTAGTTAACTGTTCTTACTCTGACTTTTTCATTGCTTTTTTCCATCGTCATCCTAAACCTTATGATACAATAATCACTGCCCCCGATCTTACTTGAAATCAAGATCACTCCCAATGTGCAACAAACCCAGTTCAGGAAAAATTAATAAATGTGATAAATAGCCACTTGATAATGTAGATGGGTAACTTTACTATTAGAAAGCATATCAATGGAACTATATTTACCAGGATTCTTTAGTGTCCCAACGGTGTTTTTTGTGTCTGCGTGGTTTTCCTCTGAGTGCTCCGGTTTCCTCCCACAGTCCAAAGATGTGTGGGTTAGGTTGATTGGCCATGCTAAATTGTCCCTTGTGTCAGGGGAATTCGCCAGGTAAACATGAGTTGTTATGGGAATAGGGCCTGGGTGGGATTGTGGTTAGTGCAGGCTTGATGGGCTGAATGGCCTCCTTCTGCACTGCAGGGATTCTATGGTTCTATGATTCTCAGCGGCAGGAGATGGTGTGCCTTGGGCCAATGGTGGGATATTCTGGTCCCGCCGCTGTCAATGGGATTTCCCATTAATTTCATTGCTGGAACCGGAAGATCCTGCTGGTGTGAAGAGTCAGAGGATTGCACGCATAGGGCACGACCTTACCTACCGTTCAGGCCACGCTCCCATTGCAGCGAAGTCAGAGAATTTGGTGGCCAGCCAAATCTCCATTCACGGCGGCGGGATAGGAAATCCTGCCAGTGTGAACGGTGGTAAGATTCCGGCCATTGAATCTTCCTCTCGTTGTTTGATGAGATGTGTCAGGCCCCAGTCTGGGACCACTCAGCATATTGGGTGAGTACTGTGCTGAGGCACCATTGCACTGAAACCCATCGAGGAGAGCGCCACAGTGGAGGATATCAATATTGATGTCTTTGAGAGACAAACTGCACGGATGATGGAACAGTTTTCCAGCATTGGATCAACACAGTGGACAAGACCTGGAAGGTGCTTACCCAATGTGTAAATCATGTAAATCTACATGTTTGTCACAAAATCTATTCTGGAGGGAGGAGTACTCCATTCTTTTACATGCTATCTCAAAGAGAAAGTCTGCAAGGAGGAGAAACTATATACATGCACTAAACATCCTTGGTAGTATGACAATCATACTGTGAATCATACAATGCAGCAGAACCCCTTTGACCCATTGAGTCTGCACTGGCACACGAGAAACACCTGACCTCCCACCTAACCCCATTTACCAGCACTTGGCCCATGGCCTTAAATATCATGACATGCCAGGTGCTCATCCAGGTACTTTTTAAAGGAAGTGAGGCATCCTGCCTCCACCACCCTCCCAGGCAGCGCATTCCAGACCGTCACCACTCTCTGGGTAAAATAGTTTTTCTTCCTGCCCAGAATCATAGAATCGCTACAGTGCAGAAGGCGGCCATTCGGCCCATTGAGTCTGCACCAACAACAATCCCACCCAGGCCCTATACCAGTAACCCCACTTATTTACCCTGCTAATCCCGCTGACACCAAGGGGCAATTTATCATGGCCGCTCAACCTAACCTGCACATCTTTGGGCAGTTGGAGGAAACCAGAGCACCCGGAGGAAACCCACACAGACACAAGGAGAATGCGCAAACTTCACGCAGACAGTTACCCGAAGCTGGAATCGAACCTGGATCCCTGGCGCTGTGAGGTAGCAGTGCCTTGAAGAAAGAGGAATCCTGGAGCAGGTTTGAACAGTACCAAACTGTAGTCAATAGGGAGATTCGATACGCTAAGCATGAAAATGAAGTTGAATTGGCTAGCACAAAAAATCCCAGGAAATTCTGGAGGTATATTAAATCAAAATGAAGGGATAATAGTGGAATTCCATTTCTACATGTAGGGGATAAGTTACTATTGGATGACAAGGTAAGAGCTGAAGTCCAAAGCTTGCAGTTCTAAAGAGTCTTCAAGGAAAGAATCAGAGCACCTGAGTACAAATCTGTAGTACAAGGGAAGTCTTATAAGAGCATGTCTGGTATTATCATTATGAAAGGTGTTGAGGAATTCCTCCATTACATTGATCCATCTAAAGCATATGCACTTAAATCCTAAATGGTCTACCCTGTATCCTCAGACTGTGACCCCTGGTTCTGGACACCCCCACCATCGAGAACATCCTTCCTTCATCTATCCTGTCTAGTCCTGTTAGAATTTTATAAGTCTCTATGAGATCCCCCTCATTCGTCTGAACTCCAGCGAAAACAATCCTAACCGAGTCAATCTCTTCTCATACATCAGTCCCGCCATCCCCGGAATCAGCCTGATAAACCTTCGCTGCACTCCCTTGAGAGCAAGAACATCCTTCCTCAAAAAAGGAGACCAAAACTGCACACAATATTCTAGGTGTGGCCTCACCAAGGCCCTGTATAATTACAACAACACATCCCTGCTCCTGTACTCAAAACCTCTCACAATGAAGGCCAACGTACCATTTGCCTTCTTTGAGAAGAAGTGTTCTTATCCATTGTGTAGCATTAGCTTGGTCTCCATAATGATCTTGTTTGTCTCATGGGATACAAGGCTCATGGGATACAAGGAGAGGTGGCTAGATGGGTAGAAAACTGGCTTGGCCACAGGAGACAGAGGATAGCAGTCGAAGGGTCTTTTTCCGGCTGGAGGTCTGTGACCAGTGGTGTTCCGCAGGGCTCTGTACTGGGACCTCTGCTATTTGTGATATGTATAAATGATTTGGAAGAAGGTGTAACTGGTGTTATCAGCATGTTTGCGGATGACACGAAGATGGCTGGACTTGCGGATAGCGATGAACATTGTCGGACAATACAGCAGGATATAGATAGCCTGGAAAATTGGGCTGAGAAATGGCAGGTGGAATTTAATCCAGATAAATGCGAAGTGATGCACTTTGGAAGAACTAATGTAGGGGGGAGTTATACAATAAATGGCAGAGCCAACAAGAGTATAGAAACACAGAGGGACCTTGGTGTGCAAGTCCACAAATCCTTGAAGGTGGCAGCACAGGTGGAGAAGGTGGTGAAGAAGGCATATGGTATGCTTGCCTTTATAGGATGGGGTATAGAGTATAAAAGCTGGAGTCTGATGATGCAGCTGTATAGAACACTGGTTAGGCCACATTTGGAGTACTGCGTCCAGTTCTGGTCGCTGCACTACCAGAAGGACGAGGAGGCTTTAGAGAGAGTGCAGAGAAGGTTTACCAGGATGTTGCCTGGTATGGAGGGTCTTAGCTATGAGGAGAGATTGGGTAAACTGGGCTTGTTCTCCCTGGAATGAGGGGAGACCTAATAGAGGTGTACAAAATTATGAAGGGTATAGATAGGGTGAACAGTGGGAAGCTTTTTCCCAGGTCGGAGGTGACGATCACGAGGGGTCACGGGCTCAAGGTGAGAGGGGTGAGGTATAACTCAGATATCAGAGGGACGTTTTTACGCAGAGAGTGGTGGGGGCCTG